>NC_080180.1:50459334-50702557 GCF_950295315.1 Erinaceus europaeus | reverse complement strand
GAGGCAGTGAAGCAGGTTTGCAGGTGTCTATCTTTCCTCTCTGTCTTCCCTTCCTCTCTCCATTTCTCTCTGTCCTAACAACGACATCAATGACAACAATAATAACTATAACAACAATAAAAAATATGGATAACATGGAAAATAAAATATTTAAAAAAAATGTTTTTTAAAGGAACCAGTTTGCAGCCTGGGAGGCTTCACGGTGGCTACAGCACCACACTGGCAAGCCTGAGTGAGGCCTTAGGTCCAATGCCTGTCTGACACTGCACATGCCAAACCGATATTCTGGTTTTCTCTTCTCTCACTGGTAAATAGATCTTTTTAAAAATGTAAATGTTTGCTTAATATCTCAGACTATACTCCTACTTTCCTAACATAGATGGCACAGCACTCAATATTTATCCTCTCAATATGCCTGTTTGCTACCAAAATATATAATAATCATAATAGTGGAATGGAATGCTTATTTCAATTTGAAAAAATAAAAATTCCTCAACTTGCTGATGGCATACTCGTAGATTTTACTAACATATTTAAAAAGTAAATGCATGGGGGTCGGGCGGTAGTGCACTGGGTTAAGCACACATGGCCCAAAGCACAAGGACCAACTTGAGGCGGTGAAGCAGGTCTGTCTCTCTCCCCCTTTCTGTCGTCCCCTATCTGGATTTGTTTTATCCAACAACAATGACAGCAGTGACTATAACAATAATAATAACAACAACAATAAACAACAAGGGCAACAAAAGGGGAAAAATAGCCTCCAGGGGCAGTGGATTTGTAATGCAAGCACCAAGCCCCAGCAATAACCCTGGAGACAAAAAAAAAAAAAAAAGTAAATGCATGGTATTTTTTTTTTTAGCCTTTGGTTTGTCCTAGTTAGTGAGACACTAAAAAAGACAAGATTCATTACAACTTATCTGCATTCTTCTAATCCTTTGCACTATACAACTACACCCTTATAAAAGGGTGTCCTCAACCTTTTCTTCAACATTTCTACAAACTTTAAAAATATTTCTACATGTCACCTGCCATTTTTATGACATAGGAATCCTGTGCCTTTATCTCACACTATCATCTTCACACTCTTTAAATCAACACAAGCCCCAGCTAATCATTTTATGACAGTGACATATAACCATTGTGAGAATTCTTATCCCCTTCCAAAAATGAATTTTACCTAGAAAAATAGACTGTTACCCACCATGATATCAGCAACTGCCAGATTCTCCTATAAACTGAAACTCTACAGAGTTCTAACTTCTCACATAATCCCCAGGGATCAGAGTATCAAACTGCATTATCAAAGTAAGGAAGAGACTGTTATTATAACTGAGAAAAGGATATACATATAAACTTAACACTGGGCTTTAAAATTTAATGTGCACTATTCTATTCTAAAGAACAGAGGATTCTAGAGAATCAAATCAATACTACCTAACAAATGGGGAAAACAAAAGCCTAAAAATATTTATTTGAAGTATTATGGATAATAGGATTTCCTAGAAGCAAAATTTCTGAATTCCAGTATCCTTTCCTATTATCCTGATAGTTACAAAACGATTAGGATTTAAGGTGTAATCTTATAAAAAAACTGTAACACTCCCTTCCTAAGCAGAATAGCTCATTGGTAGAGCAGGGAATTCTCATGTCCCAAGCTCCCAGTGTGAGACCCTGCATTAACAGAGCTGCAGCAGTGTTCTGCTATCTGTTTCTTTCTCACTGAAATTCTCATATAAAATAAGTAAATATAGAACAAAAATGCTTTTCTTTCCTACTAAAAAACAAAGACCATGTTCACATTCAGATCCAGGCCTGGGAGGTGGTACAGTGAATAAAGTGTTGGACCCTCAAGCACAAGATACAGAGTTTGATCACTGGCATCCTCTCCCCCCCATTAAAAATAAATAGATCAGATTCATGTATATACAGAAACTTGATAAAAAACAAAGGCAGAATTGGCATACAATAATGAAAAGAAAAAAGGTATGTAATGGATGATTCAAGGACAATAATCCACTAAAAAGATAACATCTCTAAGATTCCTTATTCCAAACAAAACTTTCTAGGTATAATTTTTTCTTTACCAAAACATGAAAAACTCAAGCCTTCAAAAGACAATACAGGATATTCTATAAGACAGACAGAAAATATCTCAAACAAGACACAGAAAAGAAAAAAAGAAAGGAAGTTTTTATGTTTATCACTAAATCTTTAAAAGTCAATATTGAAAAAGAGTGTAGTTAGGAGTCAAATATTTACATTAAGGGTTCTCATAAATCTAATTTTCCAACCTCCAAGAAAAAAAAAAAAAACAACAGCACAGAAACCAAATATAGCATAGGTTCACCCGTGCCCATAAACTAGGGAAAAATATATACCTGAAAGCAGAAGTACACAAGAGCATGCAGGGAATACCCCCAACACTTCATCTGCACTATTCCAGTCTTTAGGTCCATGATTGTTCAACAACTTGTTTGGCTTTGTATGTTAACTCTCTTTTCAGCCACCAGGTTCCGGATGCTGACCAGAATTCCCTGGACAGACGACCCCATCAATGTGTCCTGGAGCGCCACTTCCTCAGAGCCCCACCCTATTAGGGAAAGAAAGAGGCAGACTGGGAGTATGGACCGACCAGTCAACGCCCATGTTCAGCGGGGAAGCAATTACAGAAGCCAGACCTTCCACCCTCTGCAACCCACAACGACCCTGGATCCATACTCCCAGAGAGATAGAGAATGGGAAGGCTATCAGGGGAGGGGATGGGATATGGAGATCGGGTCACGGGAATTATGCGGAATTGTACCCCTCTCATTCTATGGTTTTGTTAATGTCTCCTTTCTTAAATAAATTTTTTTAAAAAAAGAAACCAAATATAACCACACTATCAGCATAACTAGCAGACTAACACCAATTTCGAGTTCGATGTAAGTTGTGAAATGGGTAAAATTCCAGCCCAGCAGCTGAAAATTCAATCAGAGACCATATGGAAAAGAGAAAGGAAATGGAACCCAGAGCACACTGTCCCCTTGGAACACATATAAAATAATTTCTAGGAAGTCAAAATAAGGAGGGAAGAGCTAAGAAAGTGTGTGAAGTAGGGCGGGTGAGCTCCGTGGCTACTGAGAAAGGACTGAAGGCAAGATGATGGTCCGAGGAAGTCAACACTTAAAACAGATGGTGAGTTACGAGGATGGGACATCCTTCAGAGGCTTGGTGATGAAGGGGAAGAAGGAAGCAAAAGATGGAAATGTTCCACAAAACAAAGAATCCCAAAATATGTACAATACAGCAAGCTCTTCCCATTCTCCAGACCAGAAAGTTTAATAAACTAAGATAACTCATGACTATAGTCACTGAGTATATACATCCCTTGGGAAATTCTGCTTATCAGCAAATAGAGACATCTCTGATTTTCTTTATTGGGTTTATCTGTGGCAGTGGTACTAGTGTGGCAATTCCAGTCAGAGCAAAATAATAATAGTATATTGGTGTTACTCTCAACCAGACTGGAAGAAGAGAGGTTCAAATGTGAAACAGAAAAAGGAAGAGGAGAAGGAAAATAAAACACTCTTTGGTACTGAATTGGAGTAACAAATACTAGTGGCTTTGAAGTATGTATTTTCTCTTTTAACATTTTATTTGTTTACTTTAAAGAGCAAGAGACAGAGCAGAGCACCAGTCACCTCTGGCTTCTGGTAGAGCCTGGGAGCTCGTGAGCCACAGGCATGAAGTCTTTTACATAACCATTATGCTGTCTCCCCAGTACTGTATTTTCTTTGTCCAATTAAAAAAGTTCCTAGAAGCAGTGGCACCCAGCATTCTGTGTCCACAATGGATGTGGTTCACAATAGCCCACTCAAAGAAGAAGGATCCTTAGGTGAATAGCTAGCTGACCCAGGACTAGGGTAGCAAAGGCACAAGGCAAAAATGCAACACAGGGTATATGCCAGAAAGCAAGCTAGTACTCTAAAAATAATGGGATATATGAAAGAGACACTAAAATCCAGAATGAATGAGTTCTTAATGGATAATTTTTAACAATTTCAGCCTGCATAAAAATATAGCAGTAATGGCTCTTAACCCACTAGGGGGTAAGAAAAAAGAAGAATCTGAGAGTCAGGCGGTAGTGCAGCGGGTTAAGCACAAGTGGCTAAGCCTAACGATCCTGGTTAGAGCCCCCAGCTCCTCACCTGTAAGGGAGTCACAAGCAGTGAAGCAGGTCTGCAGGTGTCTATCTTTCTCTCTCCCCTCTCTGTCTTCTCCTCCTCTCTCCATTTCTCTCTGTCCTATGCAACAACAATGACATCAGTAATAACTACAACAATAAAAAACAAGGGCTACAAAAGAGAATAAATAAATAAATAGATATAAAAAATAAAGAAGAATCTATGACTCAACACACTGAAAAAAGAGAGCTGAAGCTCTTTTAAAATGCCAGGTGATAAACACAGAATGAATGACAATACTATAAAATCATTATTTTGCAAGTTTAGATATAATCAGTGATTCAGACCAAAAAAAAAACAATGTATGTTAAAATTAATAGGTGAAAGGTTGTTGAGAAAGAATTATTTATCAGTCTCTAGGAACAAGTTAATTACCAAAATGAGAAATAACTTTACAGTGAAGAATTTGGCAACACTAAGCAACTGAGCTTACTATCAGAATAATAGAATAAACAAAAGGTTAAAGTAGGTAAACTAAGTACATGTATTTATCAACATGGATAAAACTTGAAAAGAATATTGAGTGTAAGTTACAAAGATATGTAAGCAATATGGATGCTTTTCACATTAAAGCCCAATAAATACTGTATTTACCTTTCTTATGAGCAAAAAAGCGTAAGAAAACATAATGCAGGGGGCACCCGTTACCACACGCAAGGACCAGGTTCGAGTCCAGGCTCTCCACCCACAGGAGGGAAGCTTCAAGAGCTTGAAGCAGGTCTGCAGGTGTCTATCTTTCTCTCTCCCTCTTCATCTCCCCCTCCCCTCTCAATTTGTCTCTGTCCTATAAAATAAAATAGAAAGAAGGAAAAAGGGAGGGAGGGGAAGGAGAGAGAGGGAGAGATGGAGACAGAGATGGAGAGAGAGAGGGAGAGAGGGAGAGAGAGAGGGTGGGAGAGAGGGAGAGAGAGAGACAGAGACAGAGACAGAAGCACCAGTCAGTCAATCACCAGGAGCAGTGGACGCAGCGATAACCCTAGTGGCAATAAAGAAAAGGAAAGAAAAAGAAAATATAATGGACACTTTCAGATTAATAATTACCTCTCAGAAGGGTGGCAAAAGAATATCTGTTAACTACAACTACAATTCAGAAGCAATTAGAGAAAATTGCTAATGTTTTATCAATTTTGGCAGTATGGATTTCAGATTCTTACATCACTTTATATCTTTAACTATTAATTGAGAATTTAAAATAGGAATACATTGCTGCTATATAAACCTTAGCTGCCAACAACTTCAGTACTTAATTCTGTGATTCCTGCTGTCTAATACTATTATTTATTTATTTATTTATTTATTTAACCAGAGCACTGCTCAGCTCTGATTTATGCTCGTGCAAGTGTCTGAACCTGAGACTTTGGAGCCTCAGGCACAAGAGTCTGTTTATATAACCATTAAGCTACAACCCCCACCCTAATACTATCACTTTAAAGAACTCCAATTGAGAGGAAAGCCCCAAGTAACATCATCTATATTAACCTCTGATAAAAACTAACAGACACAAACCATCACTCCTAAGATGATTCAGATAAACAAGATGTATTTTATTTACTTAAGCAAAAATCTTCAGAGGCACCCAATCCACAGGGCACTCCACCTTCCCCAAAGTTTAATAATTCCTGTGTCTCATATTGCTCTTAACATGTATCACCATTTGGAGAAATGAAAGTTTATTCATTCTGATAATTTTGTTTTTTTCTATCATTTTTACCTGGATTACAAAACTATCCTGTCAAAGTTATTATTTTAAGTATCAACTGAGAAATCAATTTTTTAAAATCTATTGTTAAATGACTGATGCATAAGTTTTTGAAAACAAATTTTAAGTGATTTGATAATAATTTGGTTCTTCATCACATTCCTTATAATACTTTAATCTATTTGTAAAAACTTCCTATTTTCTGCTTCAGAGAAGGTCAAAGGCTTTCACTTCACTACTCTAACATAATCATGAATTGAAAGAAGAACTCTCAGCTCCTTGGACCGACAAAGCTACCAGTATGCCTAAGCCAATAAAGCAATTCGTTCATTAATGCTTCCAATAAAGCAACCTTTTGTTAGTCTGTGAAACATCAGAAACCTCCAAGATTCTAACTTTGCAGTTTTTCTCTTTTGCTATATGAACTCAAAAGTTCTCTTACATGCCATTTACTTTAACAACTAAAACACAATAATTCTGGAAATCCAACCTTCTACTCTAGTTTAGTAACATTCCTTCTAACTCTTGGAAGATTGTTCCTAGATGAAACAACTTTTTTTTTATTCCCTTTTTGTTTTCTCATAGATTCAGCCTATGTGGAAATCTGTGGCATCTTTTAAGAACTAAAGGAACAAGCCCTATCGTTTCAAAATGAAAAAAGAAAATACTAACTGACCTAGTCAGTAATGATCAATTACAAGCATCAAGGAGTGTAGAGTACTGCAAAGATTAACACACAATCCTCGAGCATCTTAAAGAATAAGACAAGCATCTAGAAAACTCACTGTAGGGCCACTTACATAGTTCTAACTACACATGCGACAAGACAAACTTTGAAATTATTGCGCCAGGTGAAATGAGTCAGTCACAAAAGTATCATTACTGTATAGATGTGGTACTCGGTATAAATACCGCGCACCACTGGAGCTCCAGACGTGGTACTCTGAATAGACAAAGAGAAGAGAGGTTACCAAGAGCCACAAGGAACAGAATACAGAGTTTCTGTTTGATGTGACAGAAAAAGTTCTGGAAAACTACAAAACTGTGGATGTGCTTAATGTCACCCTGTATTATATACTTAAATTGGTGAAAATGAAAAGTTTAATGTATGTATATTTAACATAGAGAGAGCTTAGGGGAAAAGGTATCACCTATTAGGCACACTTAGAATTCAAAAATAATAAATGCCTATTTAATAATCACTAAATAGCAGGCTCTATACATACTGCTTCATAGAATTCTCACAGCAATGCTGCTAGGGTCTCTTATTGCTCTTCTAAGGAAAAAACTCAGGTACAAAATAGTTAAGTCTCTGGTCAAAATGACAAAGCTAAGAAACAGTGAAATCAGAACTCACAAACACAGGTGATTTGACTTACAAAGCCCACTCTTAACCACTATACAAAAATGAAAGAAAGTCACAGCAGAAATAAACTTTATTATTAAACTGTCCAAGTATTCCACAGAAACACAAAAGAGCAAAAAACAATGCACAAGCAAAGCAATTATTTGTTCATTATTTACTTTTTAAAGACCAAAGCTCAGCTCAGGCATAGTAAGTGGTGCTGGGATTAAACATCGAACCTCAGAGGCAGGTGTGACAGTCTTCTGTATAGCATTATGCTGTCTCCCCAGCCCTAAACAAAGAACTTTTTTGCCAATTTTATTATTTACTAGCTCATACTTCATTTGACAGTGAATCATATGAAATTTTAAACTATATAAGTAGTTAGTATAAAAAATAATAAAGCCCTTAGATTAATCAAGTTCTTGAAGATTCCTATCCTTGATAAATAGCCAAACTATCCAGGAGGCCAGGGAGGCAGCACAGCGGGTGTGTAGTCTCCTTCCCTAGCACTGCATAGACCAGACGGCTGCTCTGGTCTCTTTCTTTTCCTAGCTCATAAAACAAACAAAAGAAATCTTTTCTTAAAAATTAGGCAAGGAAGAAAGCAGATTAGGAGTTAAGAAAAAGATGAAGTACTTAAAATAATCTTAGTAAGAAAGAGGGAGTCGGGTGGTAGTGCAGTAGGTTAAGCGCAGGTGGTGCAAAGTGAAAGGACCTGCATAAGGATCCAGGTTTAAGGCCCCAGCTCGCCACCTGCAGGGAAGTCGCTTCACAAACAGTGAAGCAAGTCTGTAGGTATCTATCTTTCTCTCCCCCTCTCTGTCTTCCCCTCCTCTCTCCATTTCTCTGTCTTATGCAACAACAATGACATCAATAACAACAACAATAACTACAACAATAAAACAACAAGAGCAACAAAGGGGAATGAATAAATAACCCAAAAAAATTTTTTTAAGTAAGAAAGAAGTTGGTTACTCACATGGTTCAAGTAAGAAAATACAAAATAGCTCAAGAGAATCTGGGAACCAAGTGGCAGGCCTTTTCGATATAGTTCTGAATCAAAAGGCAATGTATTCTTGCTCCTCTTATCAGATGCCAATAAAATCATTAAAAATTATCATACCCTATCAATCAATCTGTCACATCCATTGCTGTTTAAGGCATACCCAAAAATCAAAGGACTCAACAAGAGGATGACTCTTCAATGTTAATACCTTTAATAAAAAATAAAAATAAAAAATTACACCAATAGTCAGTAAATCTCATATACTAGGTACTAGCACAGCTAGCGACAGATATAGTCTGTCCCCTAAAAGCAGTCTACTGGAGAGGTTTACATGGAGTAATAAAACATATAAATCACAGCTGAGATCAAAGTGTACAGCAGGGGCCCTGAGCCTAGTGAGTGTGCTGTGTGTCTGAGTCAGGAAGGGCTGTCGTATGATGTGACTGATAATTCGGAGAATGTTCAAAACTTGGAGGGATCCCGAGGTGGCTGGGGGCCAGGAGGAGAAGCACAGAATCAGAGTGTTTCATAAGGAAGAGAATTTGGGGCAAGGCTTTGTTTATTAAGCCAGTAGTGAGGACATGCATAGTCATAACTTTATTTACTAACAGTAACTCTGATGTCTACCAGACCGACAATATCAGAGCATCCTCTGGCATGTGCAGTACCAGAAGAATTCGTAACTTCATGCCCACAACTCCAGTGCTCTACCTCCCAGGTTGCCAAACCTTCACTATATGGAAAATCTCAAACAAGCACAAACAGAATAACATAAGAAGCTTCGTATCAATGACTCAACTTCAGAAACCATCAATATCCCACCCTTCCTGTTGCACTGACACCCTCCACTACCTGCCCCCAATTTAATTATTATTATTTTTATATTTTAGGTAAACATTACATACTGAAAAGTAGATCATTTAATCTACTTTGACAAGTAATCTCCTGTAGCCCACACTTCTACTAGACACTGAACATTTCCACTTCCAGGTGACTCTTTTTTATGCCACTTTCTTGCTATGCACCAGTGCTTCTCACAGTTGGGAGAATCAAGTCATTTATTGTTCAATATTTAGATTTCATTTCACCGCAGATTAGCTTAGCCTATTTCTGTAACTTAGTATAAACAGAGTCATACTCTTTTGTTACCAGTATCTTTCAATGTGTGTGTGAAATTCATCCATGTCATTTTGCATGCCTGTTCCTTCTTTTTATTTCTGGGTGCCATTTCATTGTATGAAATTATCAAAACACCTTGTTAACCCCTATGCTACTGATTTACATGGAGACTGTTTCAAATTGTTAGCTATTATGAATAAATCTACTAAAAACATTCTTGAAAATAACTTTTCTTTGTATGTTCTCTTTCTCTTGAGAATCAAGAACAAAAACAAAAAGTACATGTATATATGTGTTTATAAGAAACTCATAAATGGTTTTCCAAATGGCTCTATCATCTTTATGCTCTTATCAGCATTTTAGGGGAATTTGAGAGTCTTAATGAAAAATGTGTTGTTGCTATTTCATTCTAATGCTTCTAGTTTTTCTAGTCTCAATGTGCACTTTCCTAATGACTAATGTTCATGACTCTTAGATTAAAAATTGGGTAATTTTTAAATGAAAAATGAAGAGTGTATTAATACAGTAACTAACAAGAGCAAACGTTCTAGAGCAAGGTAAATCACTTTAGGACTAAGATGCCAACATGGCGGTAACAAGGAGTAAAAAGGGATCTGTGAGATAAGGGTAATAAGTAGACCAGGGTCAAGTGACGTGGCTAGAGGTTCTCTGGAGTTCACATCTAGACTCACTAACTGCACTACCACCTCTGCGATGGCGAAGCAGAATTAGAAAATATGAACTTTGATAAAGGTGGGGACAAAAGATCCACAGTTCTCTTCATAACTGGAAACAGAAGGGGCGAAGTGACTAAGGAGAAAGAATGAAAAAGCAAGAGAGAACAGCTTAAGATCAAGACTCAAGAAAACTGTCCAGGAGGGAGGCCTCAAAAAGAAATCAGACTGCTAACACCCTGTCCTGGAATCTTTAGTCTCCTGGATTGTGAGGGAAAAGGTATAAGAAGTGTGTGCTGTTTGAGTCACCCAGGCTGAGATATTATGTTATGGCATAACTTCACAAACTTGAGACCAAATTAATCTAAAAATTCACTTAACTGACTGATGCAGAGGTCATCTAGTTATTAATAAATACTAACTGATAAAATGAATACACTGCAGAGATAAGTCAGTGGTAGGAAATGTTAACATAAATAATCATGTGAAGTACTTAACCAGAAATAAGAACAAAGAGATCAAGAATATGGTAGTCTTACTTACCATGAAGTCTTAACTATTTTGTTTTTATTTTTTTATATTTATTTATTTTCCCTTTTGTTGCCCTTGTTTTTCATTGTTGTAGTTATTGTTATAGATGTCATTGTTGTTAGATAGATAGAGAGAAATGGAGAGAGATGGGGAAGACAGAGAGGGGTAGAGAAAGATAGACACCTGCAGACCTGCTTCACCACTTGTGAAGCGACTCCCCTGCAGGTGGGGAGCTGGGACTTGAACTGGGATCCTTACACCGGTCCTTACGCTTTGCGCCACGTGCATTTAACCCACTGGGCTACCACCCGACTCCCTTGTTTTTTATTTTTTATAGTAAAAACTGGATATAATGGAAGGGAAATCTAATGTAAAGAAAAATTCTGGTGTGGGGAGCCGGGCGGTAGCGCAGCGGGTTAAGCGCAGGTGGCGCTAAGCGCAAGGACCAGCATGAGGATCCCGGTTCGAACCCCGGCTCCCCACCTGCAGGGGAGTTGCTTCACAGGCGGTGAAGCAGATCTGCAGGTGTCTGTCTTTCTCTCCTCCTCTCTGTCTTCCCCTCCTCTCTCCATTTCTCTCTGTCCTATCCAACAACGACGACATCAACTACAACAACAATAAAAAAAAAAAAAAAAAAAAAAAAAAACAAGGGCAACAAAAGGGAAGATAAATAAATAAAATTACAAAAAAAATTCTTTAAAAAAAAAAAAAAGAAAGAAAGAAAAAGAAAAATTCTGGTGTGGCTCAGGAGGTGGCGCAGTGGATAAAGCATTGGACTGGTATGAAGTCACCAGTTCAATCCCTGGCAGCTGAGTGATGTCTGGTTCTTTCTCTCCTCCTCTTTCTCGTGAATGAATAAATAAAATCTTTAAAAAAAAACCTGGATATATAATTGAATATACAAAAGAAATAGTTATGGTATACTCATAGGAGAAAGAAGGAAGCTTTGGATAAAAAGCAGTACTGCTTCTATTTTAACATTAGAGAAGAAAAATATATTAAAAGTAGTGAGTCATACATAGCATTCCTCTTTTACTGCAATGAAACATAAAAGAAGCTTCACAGAACAAGTGTAAGAAAGTCTAAGCGTAAAATAGCCATGGAAGAGGAGAGTGACTTAATAAAGTGTGTTGGGTTGTTGGAAAAACCATGACATGTATGTCTCTTTTTCTGTGCAAAAATGTGTCACAACTTTTCTTAAAACTCAATAGGATTATTCAATAAATTTCATAGAAACTATAATCAAGGAAAATGCATCCTATATGATGAATTTTCACTGCAGCATTCATAAGCCACAATAATGGATTAACTCGGGATTGGGATTTGCCAGACAGCTGGGACAAATAAAAATAAGTAAGAGGGATTCAGAATACAAACAACAAGTGGATCAAAGACTCTCAGTAAGAGATGTGAAAAACTTTGGCATATTGCACCAAAGTGAAAGACTCTGGAGTGGGTAAAGGGGGAGAATGCAGGTCCAAAAAGGATGACAGAGGACCTAGTAGGGGTTGTATTGTTATATGGGAAACTGGGAAATGTTATGCATGTATGAACTATTTTATTTACTGTCAAATGTAAAACATTAATTCCCCAATAGAGAAATTAAAAAAGAAAAAAAGAAAAGAGATGTGAAAAACTGAGATGGTTAACAACTAGATGAAAGAGAACTCAAAGACTGAAAGTACAAGGAGTTAGAATAGTTATAATGACTAATCAACAGTTACAGAGCTAATCAAGCAACCCTGAAGGATGCAAATTAATGATTTACAATGTGGAACTAATTTGATGTAGTAGGTATAATTAACATAATAATTCCCATGAGTGTGAGTTATAGGGCTGAATAGAGGAGAAAATGGGGGGTACTGGTACATCCCCCATAAATGCTAAAATCACCCACAACTACTGCAGAAACTAGGATGTACATGGAGACTGTGTATAGTGTGCCGTGCTCTTACTAGATCAAGTACATGACCCAGAGTTTCCAAGAATGAAGAGAAGTGTGTACAGTAGAGGCTATTCTTTCAGTTCTAACAATACATACGATTAGGTCATTAATAATATTAAGTGAGATGAAAAAGCATTGCCATAGAAATGTCATCAAGAAAGGATTAATCAAAATTATTCTTTTACATTATTTGGCTACCACAGTGGGAAAAGTCTGTAGGTACCAATAACACAGATAAAAGCAATGAGGGTACCCATGATAAGAGTAAGAACTCAAGTTCCCTTCCTCCTCCACACTTAAACATATACACTTATGGGGTAGGGGAGATAGTATAGCAGGTATGCAAAAAGACTTTCATGCCTGAAGCTCCAAAGTCCCAGGTTCAATCCCCTGCACGAACATAAGCCAGAACTGAGAAGAGCTTGTGTGTGTGGGGGGGGGGGGAGTGGTGTGTGTGTGTGTGTGTGTGTGTGTGTGTGTGTGTGTGTGTGTGTGTCTTTATCTCATTCATTAAAATAAAAAATAAAATTTAGCACATATAACCAAAAATCCAGGAAGGACCACAATTTTAATAAAGTCCTATACAGTCAAAGAGGAATAAAGATGCTTAGGAACAACAGAAATAATAATTATATCTTGATTGTTTGATTAACTTAATAAGATTCCCAAAAGAATCTATTATTAGAATTAGAGGTTTCTAGATACAAAAATCAATACAGAAGTAACCCATATTAATTAATTACTTATGGTTAGTATACAGCTTATCACCAGCAATTACAAAACGCATTTATAAAAATTTACTATTTCAAATAGTTAACAAAAATCATAGAGCCGTGAAAGTAAACCTAAAAGAAGACTTCTATGAAAATAACATAAAAAATGTATTAAAAGACATCCAAGAATACCTAGAGATATTTGCTGTATCCATTTACCACAAAGATGATACTAACCCCACTGTGACCTGCAAATGTAATGAGACTCCAGTCACAATTGCAACAGAGCCTCGAGGCTTTCATTGGATTCTCCTTGCAAGGGAGTCAAACTGCCAGCTGATCTAAAATTAATTAAGAGAATGGATTCACTTGTCAGAATCTAGACACATCAAGACTATATTAACACACTATCATAATGACATGAAAGAAAACAATCAAATACGACCATGGCACAGACCAGAGATTCTAGAAATAAGCCCATATAGAAAGTGTTAAATTTTCTAAACAAAGTCATTACCACAAGTTTGCAGTGCACAATACCAGTATCCAGATTAAATTTAAAAACTGCAAATTAGTCAGCATAAAATAGAAAAAAAAAAAAAAATCAAAGAACAATGAGAAAACATTGCTAGAATAAGGGGACCAAATCAGTGATGTCCAATGAGGGGTGAGCTCACTCAGTAAGCGGCATGCCTTGTCACATCCACACAGTCCAAGTTCAGTCCTGGCAGCACATGTGAGTAACCCAGCCCCAGCATTATAGTGTCTCTGTTTATCTCTGTCCCTATCTGAAATTAAAACAATGAAAAAGTGGGAGTGGTGAAAGCACACGTGCGAGTTCCCAGAGCCACACGGGAAAAGGGTGCCCACCCTCTTTACCTTTTTGGAGCCAAAGTAATGGAAATAAAAACTGTTGGAACTCCATTTCTCATCTTGCAGAGACAAATATGTTATACATGGACTAGATAACTACAACACTAACCATTACAGTATTATTTGCCAAAAGTTAGAACCTCATCTTTCAGATGAAATGCATTATAGTCAACCTGGAGTTAATAGTCAACAAGTATGCCAACCATCAGTTTAGAAACGAGTCAATATGAACATATCTCAAACCAGCTGTACAGAAATGTTCAGGTTGGGGAGTCGGGCGGTAGCGCAGCGGGTTAATAATCACAGCGGGTTAAGCGCAAGTGGCACAAAGCGCAAGGACCAGCGTAAGGATCCCAGTTCGAGCCCCCAGCTCCCCACCTGCAGGGGAGTCGCTTCACAAGCAGTGAAACAGGTCTGCAGGTGTCTATCTTTCTCTCCCCCTCTGTCTTCCCCTCCTCTCTCCATTTCTCTCTGTCCTATGCAACAACGATGACATCAATAACAACAATAATAACTACAACAATAAAACAACAAGGGCAACAAAAGAGAATAAATATTTTTTTAAAAAGAAAGAAATGTTCAGATCATCCTAGATGCCACACATCTTTTCTTCGCCTACATCATTTATACATACAGAAGAACAGAAGTGTGGTGCGCATGGACTTTATGTGAATGAGTACCCCTGAAGAAGAAAGAGAAAGAGACAGGGAGCAGAAAAGTGCTTAGTGAAGATACAAAAAGCAAATACTGCAAGTTAATTCTGCTTGACTTTAAGGCTGAGTATTCGTCATGTTTGCTTTTTCTAAATTCTTATACTCTTTCTACAATTCACACACACAAAAAAATAGCTTGCTGATTATATACAGCAATTCAGAAAGTACAAAGTAACTAGAAGTAGGGAGAAATAGGTTCTTTGAATGCAAAAAAAAAAAAAAGCATAAACCATAATGACGATGTAATTCAGAAGACACAGTCGGTCATCTGATGACAATAAGAGGTAAGTCTCGAGACTCCTTAAAGAAGATGGAAACTGGCTCTCATGGTAAGACTATTTTGTCTCACTAGGCCCAAGAGAAAGTAAGGCTTATTATCTTAGCTCACTTAGCCTGGCACCATTGTTATTTTCAGCAAGTCTAATCAGTGCTGAACCTAAATCTACCAGGTACAAGACATTCTAGGAGATAATGTAAGGGATAAAAAGAGGTAGATTGCTAGTTCTCTTATCATTTAGTGTGAGAGCTGAGATGCATACAGAGAGGAGGGGGGGCTAGTACTCAACACCTAAACAAGTTCTGCTTCAATTCAGAGGGAAAGAATCCATCAACTGCTGGGATGTACAAAAGTGGTTTCACCACAGCAGTGGAACTCAAGCCAGTTGTGAAGCACAGGAAGCAATTCAAAATGTACAAAAACTGGCATTGTGGGGAGAGAAAAACTGGTGGCAAAGAAATGTAGATCTCTGCGGAGGAAAAGGAGAGTGTAAGTGCTTGGCAAATTTTGGGTCTTAATTAGAAAAATAAAATAAAATACTCTGACAATAAGCAAAAGCTTTACAATTAGTAGATCAATCAAGATCCTTAGGAGCAAACACAGAATCCACTTAGGTTTAAACAGGAAAAGAATTTCTTAAAACATCCTGAATGATTCAGAGTCCACCCCCTAGGGAGCTAAAGAATCAGCTGAGAAGGGGTTTATGCAGTCAAGGAAAGGATTTGTGTCCCCCACCAAACTGTTCCCACCCTTCAAGCCTCAGATAATACGGTTCCCTGGGAGCTCTGCCATTGCTACCAATAAGAGCTCCATTTAAGCCACCCAACAAACACTTCAGGGAACAATTGCAAGGCAGAGCTGTTACTCTGCAGTTTGCTCTCCTGAACCCATGGTCAACAAACTCCAGGTCACATATTCATATCCTAGCGACAAGAGATACTAAGAAAGTCTACATGGCTCTTAACACATGTCTCCAAAAATGATCAAGAGGCTATGTGAAATGAGACCAAACACAGACTAAGTCTCAAGTATTAAAATATATATATATTACAAACTTCACACTAAAATATTTGAAAAGGTTCTCAAGTCTGCCATAATATAACCAAGTCTTGTATGAACTAGATTCCCTGGTCCTCACAGAGAGATGAGAGGCTGAGTGGCATGAGTTAATTTCCAATCCCAATATCAGAACTGGAGTAATATCATCTCTCTTTTTGGCTTCTTCTATAGCCAATGAATTAAAAGGCAAAGGGGAGAAGGAATGGGAACACACTTTAAAAAAAAAAAAAAACCCTCAATATAAAGGAAAAAGGGAAAAGTTCTACATCCATGACTACAGTCTAGGAAACTACAAAAAACTGAAACTCACTATTCTGATGGTCCTACTCAGGCCTTCACTCAAGAGACCTAAAACTCTTGGTTACACAGATACAATAGGAACTCAATGTTATACATCTAATCAGTCAAAAAGAAGCAATCAAGTCAGTACATCTGAGATTGTCCTGTCTGCCATGCTACCTTATAGAAATAATACCCACCTTGTCTGTGACATTTGATCCACCCTAAAACCCCACCACCCTCCTAGGAGTCAGTAAAAGTAATTTCAAAGTCAAGGGATGATATAGAGTGAAACTTTAATTCACTGTCATCTGCTGCAACAGATCCAGAGACTTGGGAAAGGGGAGATACTGGGGGAAGTGGAGGCTGGCAAGGGAAGAGGGTGGTGGTTTGGTGGGCTACAGTGACTATGCTAAGCTCCCATCTTGAGAGATGTGAAACTGTACTCCTGTGACAATAAAATCACTATTTGCTATAAAAAATCACTACTTCCTCAATAAGATGGTTTAAAAAAAAAAAAAAAGCTTTCTATGGCAGCTACCTCCTGTCTCCGCCACTCTGAGACAGCAGCAATCACATGGACGCCCAGCAGGTGCTGTCACTATCCTCGGATTACTTTGGTGAGAGGCATGTCTTCTGGATCTCTTAGGAGAGGAACGAGGTAGGGATGGTGAACAGCTGCAATGACAAGTCCATTCCATCAGTCCTACTTCCCTTATTCTTTGACTTTTTCCTCTACATTTTACCATGAGTTTTAGGTATTTGACTTCATTCAGACAATACCAACTACCTGCAGCTAATTGAGCTCAAGTAGTGAATCCAGATTCCTGAGCACACACTTTATTGCTAATACACTGTGTAGAATAAAAATAAGTAAACTCTTAAAAAGTCTATATCCCTCTCATCATAAGAACCTATTCCTACACAAAGTCCCAGAGATTTCGCTGATATGTAGCAAGCCCCCGCAAACGCTGATGTGGAAGTCTTTTCTTCCTTGTACAAAGGCACAGTTTGGCTCTTACAGACACGGAAGCGAGACTTCCATGAAGGCAAGTGCAGAAACTGTCTTCCCCTTAAATGGTAGTTGTCAAGTCGAAGCTGTCACAAATCTTCCAAGACAGGAAAGATTATCTGCCATCATGAGACATGTCATGGAGTTTGAAAGAGAAGTAACACATGTCCACAATTCTCTACACACAGAAAATGTCATCAAAAGACTATTAGCAGCACTGGTGAAATAGCTCACTTGGATAGTGTGCTGCGTAGTTATGTGCACGACCCAGGTTCAATCCTGGCCCCCACCAGACTGAAAGAAGCCTTGGTACTACTGCGAAAGAAAAAAAGGAAGGAAGGAAGGAGGGAGGGAGTTGGGCACAGCGGGCTAAGCGCACGTGGCACATGGCGCAAAGCGCAAGGACCGGCTTAAGAATCCTGGTTCCAGCCCCCGGCTCCCCACCTGCAAGGGAGTAGCTTCACAGGCGGTGAAGCAGGTCTGGAAGGGGTCTGTCTTTCTCTCCCCCTCTCGGTCTCCCCCTATCTGTCTTCCCCTCCTCTCTCCATTTCTCTCTGTCCTAACGACAACAACATCAGTAACTACAATAATAACTACAACAACAATTTAAAAAACAAGAGCAACAAAAGGGAAAATAAATAAGTAAAAAAGAAAAAAAATTTAAAAAAGAAAGGAAGGAAGAGGATGGAAGGGAAAGAAAGAAAGGAAGGAAGGAAGAAAGAAAAGAGGGAGGGAGGGAAAAAAGAGAAGGGGAGTGAGGAGGGAGGGAAAGGGGAAAAGACAGGAAAGGAGAGAGAAAAACAGGAAGGGAGGAAGGAAAGAAGGAAAGGAACAAAGATCCTTTTAGCAGTCAGAAATACAGTACACGCGTCAGCGAAATCTCCGGGACTTTGTGTAGGAATAGGTTCTTACGATGACAGGGATACAGACTTCAGAGTTGTTTTTTTATTGCCATTCTATCACCTCAATGCACTTAAAATGAGGAAATTTAAGATTTTTCTATCTGGTCATTTCCTTACCATATATTTACTATTCATGACCACCACTTCTACACATTCCAGTACTTGCACTTTAGTACCTGAATTGATAAACAACTGAATTTATGCCTCTAGAGGGCAGCATTTCTCATAAGATAAAGTTTGATTTACATAAAGCACCACTGGCAAAGGCATTAGAGATACTCAAGATGAGCCAGCTTTAGCAAGTTTCCTCTAAGTTGTTTCAGAATCGTTACTGTATCAAGGTGCATTATGAAGCACAGATATGTCATCACTGTGGAAACTGGTACTTCTCCAAATGCATTCAAGGACTGTATCTCCTGACCACATTTACAGAACACATTTTGTTAACAAGCTAGTAGGTAGAGTCTCTCAGGTTGTTTCACATCCACCTTTCATGGACTGACACTTCTGGTTTTTAAAGCAGGTCGTCAGGGCACAAGAGGTGGCACACTCCTCCCCTGCTGGGGCACGAGTGTACCAAAGGCTAAACTGGGTGGAGCGCCACAGACGGCAGAGCAATATTTCTGTGCTTGTCTCTCACAAAGACATAAAATTATGGCGCAAAGAGAAAGGACCAGCCTAAGGATCCCGGTTCGAGGCCCTAGCTCCCCACCTGCAGGGGGGTCGCTTCTTAAGCAGTGGAGCAGGTCTGCAGGTGTCTATCTTTCTCTCCCCTTCTGTCTTCCCCTCCTCTCTCCATCTCTCTGTTCTATCCAACAATGACATCAATAACAATAATAATAACTACAACAAAAACAAGGGCAACAAAAGGGAATACATAAATATTAAAAAAACGTAAAATTGATTTTAAGACAGGTCTTTAGATATCATGAGAATTCACAGATCATATCAATGGATGGAATAAATACTGGTAACAGCATTCATTTACTCTGTGGAAATCAGGAACATGCTGAGAATCCACTGCTTGGTTTACCTTTTTTAAATTTTATTTTTTTGCCTCCGGGGTTATTGCTGGGGCTCAGTGCCCGCACTACAAATCACTGCTCCTGGAGGCTATTTTTTTCCCTTTTGTTGCCCTTGTTGTTTTATCATTGTTGTGGTTATTATTGTTGTTACTGATGTTGTTGTCATTGGATAGGACAGACAGAAATGGAGAGAGGAGGGAAAGACAGAAAGGGGGAGAGAAAGAGACATCTGCTGACCTGCTTCACTGCTTGTGAGGCGACCTCCCTGCAGGTGGGGAACTGGGGGCTCGAACCAGGATCCTTACACAGCTCCTTGTGCTTGGCGCCATGTGCACTTAAGCTGCTGCGCTGCCCCTGCTTGGTTTATAAAGAAGTAAGATTGACTCCAAAATTAACTAACATACAGCCATTTCTAGGACTGAAGAGAAGAGTTCACTTGGATAGTGCACTACTTTGCCATGCACGACTCGGATTCTGGTTTAGTCCCCAATGCACGTTGAAGGAAGCTTCAGGTATAGTAAAGGCCAACAGACAGTCATCCAGGAGGATACACGCCTCGCCCATGTATGGTCCATGTATGGTCCATGTATGGCCTAAGTTCAAACTCTGGTAACATGCATGGGTACTGCAGCACTAGAAAACAATCCAGTGCTGTGGTATCTGTCTCTCTGTCCATCTAAATGGGGCGGGGGGGAGGGATTTTGACAAATCTGGCAAATTATACACACTCAAGGTCCTGGCAGAGCACCCAAGCTTGTACTGAAAAGGAAATTTTCTATCAAAATAGAGACTGTGGAGGCTGGCCAGTGGTGCACCTGGCAGAACACACCTGCTGCAATGCCCAGTGCTTCGGGTTTAAGGCTCCAGGCCCCATCTATGGGGGGAAGCTTCATGAAGGTAAAGCAGTGCTCTTAGTATCTCTTTCTCTCTCCCTCTCAACCTTTCCCCCATTCCCTCTCAGTTTCTCTCTGTCCCTACCCAGAAATGAATAAATAAAATGTTAAAAGAAGGGGAGGGAGGAAACTATCAAAGTTAGGCTTCAGATCCTGGAGAACTTACACAACTCTTGACTGCTGGGGTCAGTCCATGTACATTTAGGATAACTATTGATACATGACAACTTGCTACTACAATTGCCTTTTATTTCCTCTTTTTATTGTCTTACTTAGTTTTCTGTGAACTTATCCTTTTTTCAATTTAAACAGAAGCATTCGACACTTCCTGTAATGGAGGCCTTGTGTGACAAAATTCATCAGCTTGCTTGTCTGGGAAAGGCAATTTTTCTCCCTCACTCCCTTACATCTGAAAGAGCTTCATAAAAAAAGTATTTTTTGGCTGGCAGCTTTTATCTTTTGAGCATTCTGAATATGCCATTCTATTCTCTCTACGTCTGTGGTGCTTCTAGAGAAAAGTGTGATAATAGTCTAAGGGGACTATCTTCATAAGTTAGCTCGTTTTGTTTACCTGATCACCTTTAATGGTCATGGTCTTGATTCTTGATAGCTTCTTTAATAAATGTTTTGCGCTGTCTCTTTGCATTTAGTCAGGTGCCCCAGTAGTTTTAGGAACGTGTTTATGTTTATTCGATTCCTTTCCCACAGTTACCAAGTTTTCATCTACTGTTTCTTGAATAAGCTCTCTGTTCTCCTACCTTCTGAAAACCCTGTAATCCTTATGCAGCCTCTCCTGACACAGGTGAATAGTTCTTCAAGTTCTTCAGTCTTTTAACACCTTCCTTCCAGACTACCCTGAATCATTTCTAGGCTTCTCCCTTCAAGCTTACTAACTGGCTTCCCCAATGGTTCTCTTTTGCTTTCAGTTGTACATAGCACTCTTTGATTTCATTTTATTGAGTTCTCCACATCCTGAACCTGATTTTTATTTAAAGTCTCAATTATTTGTATTCTGCTCATTTCTTTTATTCATGAACTCATTTTCTTTCTGAGTTTTCTTTTTTATATTTATTTTCCCTTTTGCTGCCCTTGTTTATTGTTGTTGTTGTTGTTGTTATTGTTATTGATGTCCTTGTTGTTGGATAGGACAGAGAGAAATGGAGAGAGGAGGGGAAGGCAGAGAGAGGGAGAGAAAGATAGACACCTGCAGACCTGCTTCACTGCTTGTGAAGTGACTCCCCTGCAGGTGGGGAGCCGGGGACTCGAACCAGGATCTTTACCGGTCTTTGTGCTTCGTGCCATGTGCTCTTAACCCGCTGTGCTATCTCTCTCTGAGTTTTCTTATAATTCTTTGGTTTGTTTTTCTGAGTTCTCTTATATTTCTGCATTGTTTTCAAGTTTTCTTGCAACTCTGAGTTCCTTTGGAATATCCATTTTTTTGGAGCTCCAGTGGCACAATCAGTTAGCGCAAGGTACTTATAGAGAATATCCATTTTTAATTCTTTATCTATTAAAAATATAATCTTCCATGCCTTTAAATTTGACTCTGGATAGCTGTTCTAACTTTATGATATCATATTACCCTGAGGCCTCAGCTAACCTGGTGTTTTTTGGTTGTTCTGTCTTGACCAGAGCACTGCTCAGCTTTAGTTTGTGGTGGTACAAGGGACTGATTCTGGAGCTTTGGAGCCTTAGGCATGAGAGTCTCTTAGCATAACCAGTATGCCATCTACCCACCTATCCCTGAACTGGTGTTTTTTCCTGCCTGCCCACTGAGAATCTGGATCAGCAACTGAGCTGCTTTCATCTTTCCAGCAAGTGGTGGTATGGAGTTCTTTTATTTATTTCTAGCTCCTGAGGAATATTACTGATGCTTAAGATGTTAAGTAGCTGTATCAGCAGGGTGGTGAAGGGGATAGAAAAGGAGCTGGTCCCTATGTTCGGGGGCGGGAACTGCTATGAGCATGCTGGCAGAGGTGGGTAGAAAGCTGGTTCATACACATACCACCACCACTCCTCTCGAGTCCTAGACTTGAGACCGGGCAGTAAACTCATTGCTGGGTCACTTAAGTCCAATAAAATTCTGACAAACAGGGGAGTAGGAGTCTAATATAGAATATTTACTCTGTTGTCCTCCTTGCTGAGGTCTCAGTCCATGTGAAGCATCTCTTAAGCTTTGGACTTTACCTGGGCCAAGGACCTCATTCATTCACACCATCACCACCATATCCTCCTCAGGACCTTTTGGCTGAGCAAGCAGCCCTGCCATCTCTATTGTAAAACAGACTGACTTCCTCAGATGTCTCTCTCAACCTGCCACCACACCAATATGCAACTTTCTGAAGTATCCCTTCTTTTTTTTTTTAATTTCTTTTATGTTTTTATTATTGTTGTAGTTGTTGTTATTGATGTTGTTGTTGGATAGGCAGAGAGAAATGGAGAGAGGAGGGGAAGACAGAGGGGGGGAAAAGACACTTACAGGCCTGCTTCACCGTCTATGAAGTGACTCCCCTGCAGGCAGGGAGTGGGGGGGGGGGCCCTTGAACCAGGATCCTTAGTTGGTCCTTGAGCTTCATGCCACCACCCAATTCCCTTAAGTGTCCCTTCTAATGCAGCTTATGTTGTTGTCTGAGGTGCAGTGGGGTCCCTCAGCTTCAGCCTGTGCTGTGGAATTCTCTCAATGGCACCCATTCCTGGACAATTGTTTTATCTCTTGGGATTGAAACAAGGAAAGTTCTCTATCACCGTGTTTTAAAAGATGAAACTTCTTTTCTCTTGTTGCTGATCGACCTTCTCGTGGTGCATCCCGTGAGTCCCCATTCATTGGGGAAACTGACGATCCTTCCTAGCCGACTGAATCCACATGGATCCCAGTCACTTTCAAAGCCAGCAACAAGCAGCTCCTGACAGCTTTCAACCTGACGCTGTTGACTGGCTATGGAAGAAGGGCAAACGCTAGAAGAAGAAGAAGACTGTACAACACCCAGTGGAAATGTCTATACTCAGCTTTCTATAACAATGAAAAGCAGTTTTAAAATTGAGTATGTACATGTCAATGATGTACATGCAAATGATATATATCCTAGCCAGTTTAAGAAACTGTTAAAAATAAGGTAACACATAAATTGTGTATTCTTTGCTCAATGGTTGAGTAGCAGAGTCTCACAAAGCCAGTTAGTAAGCTTGAAGGGAGAAGCCAGAATCAGTAACTAATTATAAACCACTGGGATACAATGACATCACAGTGCTCTGGGAGAGGACCAGGAAAGTCTATGACTATCTCACCAATGGGTTGTCTTATCCAAGATCGTAACAGTACCCTTATTTACAAAGACTTCTTCAGGATGGTGAGGAATGTGAGAGAAGTCAACAATGAAGAACCCGTGTGTCACTGAAGTCAAATGTCAGCCAGCCGGAAGCCCTGATCTGCAACCCCGCCAACTCAGGAAGGTTAGAGGGCCTGTTTCACGCCACACACCCACTTAGCTGTAACTTAACCTGAAGTCTCTGATGCAACTTGAAGTATGAAGAAGAGGGGGAAAAAAAAAAAAGATAAAGCAAGACTTTCCTAACTACACTTATTAAACATTCTCAACACTCATGAGTTGCTTGCATATATAGAAAAATATTTGCTACTTAGTACATAAACATACATGTGCTGCTACTTTTTATACTTAGGGGGAAAAAAACTGGGACAAAAGTAAATATCCACTATCTAAACTGTATGGCAACTCCCCATCTTAAAGGAAGTGTTTTTTTTTTTATCAGCATGAAAGTTTTGACCTGTATTTCAGGACTGGCCTAGTTCAGCTCTCCTTAGGCAACCTGGAATGCTCCCACCCACACTCTCAGGAGGTCACCATTCCAATGCCCAACTTAGTATGAACACTCTGTCAGCAAAGCATTATAGCCCAGAAATCCTGAGCTCAAGTATTCCTCCAGCATTGTTAAGTCAATTTTCTGGAGTCCACATGTGTCATATATATTATTAAAATTGATCCTCTTGTTAAATGTATTGCAATGTAGGCAACAGATCACTTAAATTTCAATATCTGGCTTGCATTACAGCTTTATTGAACGATGTTTTAGATGGGAGCTAAATAAGCTTTTTAAGAATATCACAAGTCTTCCCTGGGTTCCCTTTTTCTTGTCTTTTTTTCTTAAAGATCTATTTATTTGTTAGCATGAGAAAGAGAGAGGAGAGAGAGCGGGAAGGAGGAAAGACAAGAAAGAACACACCAGATGGCACGTGTGATGGCAAGGATCAAACTCAGGCCCTGACGTTCTTAAGTTCACTGCTCTAGTCACTGCTCCAGCTCCTGGGCTGTCAGGTTCCCCCTTTCTAATGAATGCTTCACATGTAAGAATCTTCCCAGGGTGTTTGTTTCCTGCACTGGAAAACACTGCTCACACCAAACACCATGAAACAAAGCAACGACCATAAGCCATCAGGAGGGAACTGTTGTTACCTAAAATCCAAACCGTACTATGAATCTTAACAAGAAAAACTGAGGTGAGTGGGAAGCAGACCCAGGGGAATGGCAGTAAGAGATGCAGAGGCTCAGTAACAATGTGATGCTGCTGTTAGCATTTGAAATTTCTAGTTAAAAATCATTTCAAACACAGTAGTGGGAAAGTGGACAAAGAAGCTGTGCAAATACGATACAATACTACAATACACACACACACACATTATCTTTTTTTTTTTTTTTAGTATGGTGAGAAAAATACCTCAGCAAAGGAGGTCAGGAACATCCCAGAAATGTATTCAAGAAACTCTAATGAAAATGTTTTTACCCCTGGACTAAAAGAATAGATTGAGGACCTAATAAAAAAACTAAATCATCAGAATGAGGGGATCTGAAAAAGCACAAAAACTAAGAATATTCTGTCTCCACATCATCTTCCTTATTCACTATTTATAATACTAGAAAGTGAGAACCACTCTTTCCTTAAGATGGAGGGAGAGAAGAAGGCAGGCAGGGAGGGGTCAGTGAGACCACAGCACTGAGTATTCCGTCAGTGTGGTGGGTGCTACGGTAGGACCCCAGTCATGCACATGACAAAGCAGCTATTCAGATGAACTATTCACCAGCCCCAACTAACCTATATTAACACAAAAGCACATCACTGATTACCTAGGGTTAAGGACAGGCTGTCAAGATGCAGAATCTTTAGAGAATGATGAAAATATCTTGTTTGCAATATACTTTCATGGGTATACACATCTGTCAAAACCCATCAAATAATACACTTTAAGCAGATACAGTTTACTGCATCTACTAGACCTTATCAGTAAAGCTAGCTGAAATAAGGAACAAAAAGGAGCAATCCCTGGTAGCCCTGTGCAGTCACAATCTATGAACGTGTACTTAGGAGATGGGCTTCTGCTTTTCTAAACCAGTAATGTGCCAAAAATAAACCTCAGTCCCTTTCCATTTCTAAAGGAATGTAAATAAAGTTGAATGGATGGTGAAGAAAGCTAATTTTGAGATTTAGCATGGCTCTGTAATTTTGGAGTAATCATGTAGTTTCAAAAAAAAAAAACTCAGTTAATGTGAAAAAGAGGGATAGAAATATGAATAAAGGGAGTCGGGCGGTAGCGCAGTGTTAGGCAGGCGCAGGTGGTACAAAGCGCAAGGACTGGTATAAGGATCCCGGTTCGAGCCCCCGGCTCCCCACCTGCAAGGGAGTCCCTTCACAGGGGTGAAGCAGGTCTGCAGGTGTCTGTCTTTCTCTCCCCCTTTCTCTCTTCCCCTCCTCCCTCCATGTCTATCTAACAATAACGACATCAAGAACAACAATAATAACTACAACAATAAAACAAGGGCAACAAAAGGGAATAAAAATTTTTAAAAGCCATGTGCTTTATAAAAAGAAAATAATATAAATAAAATCTGAATTTCTACAGTAAAAAATATACATTCATAGTACATGCAAATATCTGAGTGGAATTATAATGCATGCTGCACTAATCTTATAGTCTATACTGGATGGTCAGAAAAGTCATTTTCTAAGCATAGATTTTGCATAGATATCCCAATAATTAAAGGTCATTGAAAACAGCTCGCACATCTATAGATCTCCTTGGGTGTGAGGCACTACTAGTCTATAAATAAAATGCAAATGACTTTACAGATAAGTACAGAGTAGTGATTAAAGTTCAAACACCAGGGCCAGACTGACTGGATACAGTCTCAGTACCAATAGAAAGTAAAGATGACTTCTTAAGTATTCTCCAGGATAAATGTTCAACTATAAAATAAGGATATTCTTCAAAGAGCTATTATTTAGGTGGAAAGAGTTAAGCCTTGGGGGGGGGTAGATAGCATAATGGTTATGCAAAGAGACTCTCATGCCTGAGGCTCTGAAGTCCCAGGTTCAATCCCCTGCACCACAATAAACCAAAGGTGCTCTGGTGTTCCTCTCCGTGTCTTTCTCTCCCTGAATCTTTCAAAAATAAAAATTTTTTTAAGTTTTTTTTTTATATTTATTTTATTTATTCCCTTTTGTTGTCCTTGTTGTTTTATTGTTGTAGTTATTGTTGTTGTTGTCATTGTTGGATAGGACAGAGAGAAACAGAGAGAGGAGGGGAAGACAGAGAGGAGGTGAGAAAGATAGACACCTGCAGACCTGCTTCACCGCCTGTGAAGCGACTCCGCTGCAGGTGGGGAGCCGGGGTTCGAACCGGGATCCTTATGCCGGTCCTTGTGCCGGTCCTTGTGCTTTGCACCACCTGCGCTTAACCCGCTGCGCTACAGCCCGACTCCCAAAAAAATAAAATATTTTTTAAAAAGAGTTAAGCCAGAACATGACAGGCACAGAGAAATGTGCCTGACACGGAGTAAGTGCTCACATGCCGGTATTAATATTTTTATAGTAGTGTCACAGCGCTGAGGGACAGGAAGTACCTGGGGGAAGGAAAGTGCCACCTAGGAAATGGGATGGTGGCAGGTGTGGCCTGGAGAGGTGAAGGCAGGGCTTGGATGTTATAAGCCAGACCTGCAGGTGTGGCTTTTCTCTGCCTAGGTGAGTGCCCCTGATTTGGGTAAGGGGGCTCTTCTTTTTCTGTCTTTCTCCCTCTCCCTCATCTTCTCTTGCCCTAACATGTGAATGTTCTCAATTTTCTTGAATAAAGTTTAAAATTACTGAAAGCTCTCTCTTCAATTCTTTTGATTATGTGGAATGAACTTCTAAATGTTGGGGAAACAATTCCCCCCAGTACAATAGTAACAATCACTTCCTACAAAAAGCCTAAGACTTAAGAATCCTCAGTTCCCTTTCTTTCTCTCTCTTTAACATTTATTACATATGAGAGAGAGCTTTCCCCCTGCAGGTATGGACTGGGGGCTCAGCCTGGGTCCTTGCACACTGTAACATGTGCACTCAACCAGGTGCGCCACCACTCAGCCCCCCAAGTCTTCAGTTTTTCAAATTCTATGTTATTATCTACTACTCATCTTCTGACCAAGATTCTTTCAAAAGATAATTCTAAAAAAGACTGGGGCCGGGTGGTAGCGTTCCTAGTTGAACACACATGTCACAGTGCTCAAGGACCCAGGTTGATTTTTTTCAAAGATCTGTTCCTTTTGCCATAAAACAGGTTGTAACTGTCTATTTTACAGGAATTTCTGTGAGGAATAAATTTTAAAAGATATGCATTAAATAACAATGCTTAACATACAATAAACAATAACGGTTAATAGTTACAGTAATTATCAAATTATTATCAAGTCTACATTCATAGATTCACAAGCTTTCCCCTCTAGCTAGTTCTCTAAATCACTAGAAGCAGCTCTGAAGTGAAAATCAATCAACATGTGGAAAAAAAAAAAAAAGATCAAGTGGGCAACTTCCTCACCTCCAATTACCTTCTTTTTCTCCCATGCTGCAATAGCCTCAGCCACTATCTTTAAAGGAAAATAAACACGAGCTCATTTTGTGTGGGTCCAGTTGTACAGAGAAAGGCAGTGTTTATTTAACATTTGTACTTAATGATAGTCCATCTATGATGTCAGATACTACATTCATCTTTCCAACAAATGTCAGAAGAAAAAACGAAATCAAAACAAAAGAACCTTTCAAGAAGTAGTGATGGTGGGCCAGGTGGTGGCGCACCTAGTTGAGCACACACATTACAGCATATAAGGACACAGGTTCAAGCTCCTGGTCCCCACCTGCAGGGGAAAAGCTTCACAAGCGGTGAAGCAGCGCTGAAGGTGTCTCTCTCCCTCTCTGTCTCCCCCTCCCCTCTCAATTTCCAGCTGGCTCTATCCAATAAATAAAGATGATAATTTTTTTTTTAAAGATGTGTTGGCTTAAAAGCTTCACTAGAGTCAAGAAAAGGAAGATCAGCTCTTTGCATCACAGATTTACTAAATTTATTATTTGGAGAACCAAGATTTCCAGAAATGCAGAAGGGAACAGTTCACATGAGATCTCCATTATTGGCTTCTAACTCATGCAGTTAACATTTGCTCAACGGCTATGCAGAAGGGACTAAAGCAAGCTCTTGGAAACAAAAGTGACAAGATAACGTGCTCTTCCTGAGGAGCTGAAAGGTTTCTGATGGATCTCCCCATTTCCATTCACCTGTTAGTATGTCACAGCTTACTGTATGGAGGAAATGCCAGGCAGGAGAAGGAGACGGGGCTGAAGAGCTGAGTCAGGCACAACCCTTGGTCTCGAAGGACAGACAGACCAGTAAAAAGACAACATTAAGCACGATAAATAAAACAAACAGTAAGTACAATAAACGGCCACATTGCTACTAGCTACTATGGGTACCAACCAAAAAAAAAAAAAAAAACCTCTTACACACCAATCAAGACAGGCTTCCTAGAAGAGATGGAATTTAAGTAGCACCTTAAGAGATAGATGTCTCATGGTTAAAAGAAAGAAACTACCTGAGGCTGAAGAAATACCAAGGTAGAGACAAAATTCATGGAAGTATATACAGGCAAACACAAATATGCTGGAGTATGTGTCTACTGTCCATACCTTGAACTACAAAATATAGAAAATGTTCTAGAAAACTGTTTCCCCAGCTCTCCCAACAATGATACACACACACACACACACACACACACACACACACACACACACACACACACACACACATCACGCCTTAATATGCATGGAAGAAAACTTAAATTAGTCCAATTCCAGCCTTGGGGTGTTAGCTATTTCAAGAGAAAGAATGATGCTCTGCTTCTCTCCCTCTCTCTCCCTCTCATTAATAAATTTTTTTAATGGAGAATGAAATCAGGTATTATATGATCCAAGGTTTCTTCCAACAGATCATTCCACCAAGATATACACTTTTACACAAACAGTTTGCCACTTGAAAAAAATCAAATTAGGGACGGGTGGTGTGGTATACCTGGTTGAGCGCACACATTACAGTGCACAAGGACCTAGGTTTGAGCCCCTAGTCCCCACCTGCAGGGGGAAAGCTTTGTGAGTGGTGAAGCACTACAGGTGTCTCTGTCTCTCCCTCTCTACCTCCCCTCCCTTCTCAATTTCTGGCTGTTTCAATTCAATAAATATTTTTTTTTAATTTTAATCAGATTATGCCTGCATTGCCATATGTGCAAGACAGGATCAAGCCCTGGTACCACAGGAGAGGTGCTTTGTCAACAGGGGAAGTTTAGGGCTGGGGGGGGGGGGGGGGGAGAAGAGAAAGTCTACTGGAAAAAACAGCCTGGAGTGCTGAAGCTGCACCAAAAAAGCCGAATTAATGAAAACCACCTGAAAATTGCTCCTTTGTGAATAAGTGCATGCACTTTTAGATTACTCTTTGGAATAATTGTCATATCCTTTTTAAAAATCATGGACTCTATTAATCTTCGTTTATGTCTGTTTTTCAAAATGAATGTCAAACATCTCAACACAAAGAAAATAAAATAGGTAAAGTCTAGTCATACCTGTGGTTTACCTTTATCAGGAATTAGTATTTACACAAAACTGATCAAGTGCCCTGCATAAATATGCAAATTAGCTTAATTACAGTGCAGGGCTTCCTACAGACACTGTGGGCTAGCTAATCCCCAGTTGTGAGGGACCGGTTGTGAGGGACCGTCCTATACATTGCTTTTGCTCATTCCCTCCCCTTTAGATATTCTAAGAGCCCTCTTCTTAAAGCTCTCCCATCAAAAGCATCACTAGATGTTGCTAAATGTCACCAGAGGCCAGTGTTAAGAGATCATTCTGTGCCCAGACACTATCATGAGCTTCTCCTTAATTGTGTCATACTAGACATGAGGAAATCAGTACTTATTTGGTCTCACAAATATAAAATCTGAGGACAGAGGGGCTAAAGAACTTGCCAGAAGTCATGCAGCCAGTAAAGGCAGCAACCTACACAGGAGCCCCTGCACGATGGCCGAGTGGCTGCTCCCCATCTCCCGCTCCGACTCACCAGCATACCACCTCTCACTGACGCCTCAGCACTTATCAGCTGATTCTTGAAAAGTAATATTTTGAATCTTATCTCAAAGTATAACCTAAAATTACCCACACAAGCGGAAGTTAAACTGAAAGGCTCCTAACCTCAATTCTGGGTAATTAACAAGCTTTTTTTTTTTTTCAAGCATCAACTGTATGCCCAGAATGAACTTTACAAACTGGAGTGATTCAAAGGATAGGAAACTACCATTTAGGGATTTGGTTCAGAACCTTTTTCACAGATTATCTCACAAAAAAAATCACAGCATCTCTCTGAGATAGATATTATCTTCTTTTTTCAAGTGAAAGCTAAGATTCAGAAAGGAAAAGTAGTCCCTGATCTTGAAAGGTTTAAAAGACAGAAAATAAGCAAATTTAGTATCTTTAGTATTAAAAAAAAAAAGACCAAAAATGATAGAGAGAAAGTGTGTGTGTGAAGTACAAAACAGGTGAAGGAAAAGTATATAAATATATATTTGCCAGGGATGTTTCTTTTAAAATCACTTCTAATATCTGCTCTCTTAAGAAATGGTATGGAAGGCTGAGTGCTGGCTCACCAGGTTAAACCAACGCACATAGTACAAAGCACAAGGACCCATGCAAGGATCCTGGTTCAAGCCCCCCCCCCAAGCAGGGGGTGGGGGGGACAGACACACACATGGTGTAACCTCACAAGCAGTGAAGCAGGACTTTTCTCCCCCTCTATCTTCCCCTTCCCTCTCAATTTGTCTGTCCTATCAAATTAAAATGGGGGGGGGGGGAAATGGCCACCAGGAGCAGTGGATTTGTAGTGCCAAGCTCCAGCCAGAATCCTGGAGGCAAAAAAATAAAGAAAAAGAAAAAGGAAAAAGAAAGGAAAGGAAAAAGAAAGAAATGGTATGGATAAGCAAATGGTAAAGAGTTGAAGAGAAACTCTGCAATCATTATCAAAAGCTGGGAACTGAAAGAAAAGTCCTGTGATAATTTAATACTGCTGCAAGGAGATTCTGAGGAATAGGTGCTGGTTTTTTTGTTTGTTTTGTTACCAGGATTATTGCTAGGGCTCAGTGCCAGCACTAAGAATCCACCACTCCTGATGGCCCTTTTTCTCCCCTTTTATTTGAAAGGACAGAGAGAAAATGAAAGGGGAGGGAGATAGAGATGAAGAGAGAAAGACGCCTACAGACCTGCTTTAAGCTCGTGAAAGCTCGTGAAGCATTCCCCCTGCAGGTAGGGAGCCTGCGCTCAAACCCAGGTCCTTGTGCACAGTGAAGTGTGTTCTCAACCAGGTGCACCATCGCCCAGCCTTTAAAAACTAAGATCACCCTAGCTAGAGATCAAGAGGCTAGCACTTTTTTGTTTTTCCTGTCACCAAGTCATCGCTGAAGCAGGCTGTCTGCACAATGAATCCATGGTTCCCAATGCCCTGTTACTTTATCTCCTCTTCCTTATTTATTTTTCCGATAAAGACAGAGAATTTGAGAGGGAAGTGGGGGATAGACAGGGAGAGGAGATACCTGCAGTGCTATTTCACCACTCATGAAGCTGTCCTCCTGCAGGTGGGGAGCAGGTCTTTGCCCATAGTAACATGTGGGCTTTACCTTGGGACTAGTTCTATCTGGACTTCCAAGGTTCTCCAGATATTTAAAAAAAAAAAAAAGAGAGAGAGAGAAAAAAAACACAGAAACAGGAAGTCGGGCTGTAGTGCAGCGGGTTGAGCGAAGGTGGCGCAAAGCACAAGGACTGGCTTAAGGATTCCGGTTCGAGCCCCAGGTTCCCCACCTACAGGGGAGTCACGTCACAAGTGGTGAAGCAGGTCTACAGGTGTCTATCTTTCTCTCCCACTCTCTGTCTTCCCCATCTCTCTCCATTTCTCTCTGTCCTATCCAACAATGACGACATCAATAACAAGGGCAAAACAACAAGGGCAACAAAAGGGAATAAATAAATAAATATTTAAAAAAATAAACGAACCTTATTTAAAAAAAAGGGGGGGTCGGGCTGTAGCGCAGTGGGTTAAGCGCACCTGGCACAAAGCGCAGGGACCCGCAGAAGGACCCTGGTTTGAGCCCCGGCTCTCCACCTACAGGGGAGTCGTGTCACAGGTGGTGAAGCAGGTCTGCAGTTGTCTCTCTTTCTCTCCCCCTCTCTGTCTTCCCCTCTCTACATTTCTCTCTGTCCTGTACAACAATGACATCAATAACAACAATAACCACAACAATGGGAAAACAACCAGGGTAACAAAAGGGAAAAAATGGCCTCCAGGAGCAGTGAATTCGTGGTGCAGGCACGGAGACCCCGAAATAACCCTAGAGGCAAAAAAACAAACAGAGAAACAGGAACAAATTGTTTCAGTTTTTCAGCCTACAGGTGGATGCTGATCGGACTAGTTAACACAGAAATAACAATTAATACACAATACGTATCTCTTTGTGACAGCCAACATTGTGTGCCAACTCTGAGCCAGATGTTATCATGAAATCCTTTTAGCTACCATGAGAAAGTAGGAACTTCTTTTATCAGCCAAGTCTTCTAGTAAGTACCCATAGAAAAACCTGCCCAAAGTTACAAGGTATTTCAGCTGGAGTGAGGTTCTACCAACTTCAATAGCTGCCTCTCAACTACGAAGTCACATATATAGAATTACCAGCATCTCTCTCTGACAAAGCTAGGGAAATGTAACCAACAAAGAAATGAAACAAAAAGAAAAAAGGAATCCCACTATATTCAAAAACCCTTTGTTTATCCTTTCTAGCAGACACAGCGGAAATGGTCCCACCCTAGGATAAACTGATACTCCTATGCAGATTGAAACATCAATAGCTTAAAAAATCCAAATGTAGAAAAGCTAAAACTAATCAATGTTTTCAAGGGTGGAAGATAACAAGTGGTAACACCCCAAGTCCACAACCCAAAGCAATAACAGGGTGTGGCCTCTGACTAAGACTGACCTCAAAGCTTCCGGAGTCCTTCTCCAAGGTGTCTCTGCCTCTTCCCTCACTCTTCCGCTGTGCTCCCCCTTACCATCCCCCCATGTTCCCACTCCCCCCCTCTAGTAATTGGCCTTTGCAAAAACCTGAGATATTGTACTTTTTGCTTTAAAAATATGACCAAAAATTGTAGTATTTCTCAAATGCAAACAATCTCCACATCATGTGTTAACACTCAAAAAAAAAAAGAAAAGAAAAAGGTTCCTATTCATTACACATTTGTATCCCAAAGTCTACACTACCAAATTCACATAGTAGCCAGTTTAAAATAACCACCAACTACACAAAGGAAAACTGATGACCCAAATATTAACTGGCATAACCTTTTGATGCTATGCACATAAGAGATAGGCAGGAGGAATTTAAACTCACTAGAGAGACTGTGTACCTCTCCCACTATCCAGCAACCTTACTCAGTCTTAACTATAAAGAAGTTTTTAGTCCACTTGGCTGTGTGCTGTTTTGCCAAGTGTAGGACCAATGTTCAAGGTTCAAACCAGGCCACCACCTCAGTGAAGGAAGTTTTGGTGCTATAGCTTCTTCACTCCCTGTCCTCCTTCCCCACCCCTAAACCCTCACCCCTGCCCCCATCTCTCTCTTTCTATCTGAAAAAACGTCAGATCAAAGCAGTGAAGCTTTGGAGCCAACTAAAAAAAAAAAAAAGCATAATTCCAATTACTACTCAAATACTAACAATGAGGAAAAAAGTATTTAAAATAGATTTTTTAAAAAAAGCTAGAATATTCATTGAATTAACTACTTAACCAGAGGTCCACCAATACATTAACCTAAATTTTACATTTACATGAGAAATATAAAGTGAACTTGTCGTAAAGCTAGAAGTCAGAAAGGGAGGGCAAGGCCTAGCAAGATAACCAATGTTAAGACATCAAACTCAATCTTTTCCTCCTGCCTACAGACTTGTTTATACATTTATCTTGTATATACAGTTCTAGTAAATAAACTATGAAAGTACAGCCAAATTTTTCTCAAAGTAGAAATACTTTCCAGATACAAAAACAATCAAGAAGCATTCACGTCTTATACTGGCAAACAGAACACGAATAATGCCAAGCTTGCAGGAGAAGTTATTTCTGAAAATGGATCTTGTATTTAGTTAGGTACTAAGTATAAAATGGGAATCTCTTAACGCGCGCACGCGCACACACACACACACAGACACACACCTTAGGAAAATGAGAAAGCAAAAATTTAGATAAAACAGAATCATGTAAATATATCTCCTTTTACCTTCAACTGAGATGTTAGTGATTCAGGTTAGGGCTGGCGACACGGCTCACTTGGATAGAGGGTTGGCTCTGCAGTGTTAACAACCCAGGTTGGAGCCTGAGCCCCACTGCAATGCCAGCAGCTTCAGGACTGTGGTCTCTTTCACTCTGCCTCTCTGCCTCTATCTTTAACAACAACAGCAGCAACAATCCAGATTAAGCTTGTTATACTACTTCAAGATTTTTAAGTTTATCCCCCAAGGTTGGAGAGATGGACAGTTAAAGGATCTAACAACTGAATTACATCATGACATTTCTAAATAAGTGGATAATTTAAACCAGTCACTTCCAAAGATCATCAAGAAATGATTCAAAAATGACTTCTTTCTGATCTAAGTAATGCTGAAGATAAGTTCTAATTTTACTTGCATTCAAATAAAATTTTCCTATAAATTAAAAGCACAATAGTTCTACCATTTCCCTAGTTTTCAAACTTTTTTAAAATATTTATTCCCTTTTGTTACCCTTGTTGTTTTATTGTTGTAAGTTATTGTTGTTGTTGTTATTGATGTCACTGTTGTTGGATAGGACAGAGAGAAATCAAGATAGGAGGGGAAGACAGAGAGGGGGAAAGACACCTGCAGACCTGCTTCACAGCTTGTGAAGTGACTACCCTGCAGGTGGGGAGCAAGGGGCTAGAACCGGGAGCCTTACTCTGGTCCCTGTGCTTTGCACCACCTGCACTTAACCCACTGTGCTACTGCCCGACTCCCATTTTCAAACTTTTTACATAAATGTTGGGAAATCATATGTGAGTTCAAGTGCTTTTGTGAAAAAGCACAAAGAATTTTATCCTCACTGTGTGTCAAACTCAAGGGCTAAATTTGTATAGTTGGGAGTCGGGCAGTAGCAGAGCGGTTTAAGTGCACCTAGTGAGAATAGCAAGGACTGGTTTAAGGATCCAGGTTCGAGCTCCCCGCTCCCCACCTCCCCTGCAGGGGAGTTGCTTCACAAGCAGGTCTGCAGGTATCTATCTTTCTTTTCCCCTTTGTCTTCCCCTCCTCTCTCCGTTTCTCTCTGTCCTATCTAACAACGATGACAGAAATAACAACAACAATAACAACAATAAAAAAACAAGAGCAACAAAAGGGAAATAAATAAAAATAAATAAATTTGTATAGTAATCAATAGGAAGCCTGACTTTAGCCCTCTCTGTCACACTTGAAAAGACTTTTAACTAAATAAACTTACAGAATTGGAACCCACTACTACAGAGACGCTGTAGTCTAAGAACTCTTTATTATGTTCTATACTAGCTCAGTAAATCTTTCTTTAGTTCTCCACCCCATCAGCAGATAATGAAGCCAGCACCTGAACCATAAGCACCCAAGGCCAGGAAGCTAAGAAACATGCTGCCTGGCCAAGGAGTCTTAGGACTCCACAGTTTGAGTGTGAAGGGAACTAGTTACAAAGTACTCACGATTTCTGGTAAAGTTACTCCTTGCTAACCCAGAAGATGTCAAGCAAAGATCTGTTAATCATTTACAATGCACACCAAATCCACCCCACCCCACCCCATCCCATCCCCCCACCCCCCAAAAAAAAAACCTGCCATCCTTAAAGTCTGCTAAAATCTACCTGTCCCATCTTTCAAAAAACTACCAACTTGACTTACATTTGGGACTGACAGACACTGATAGGTTCATTCAAGACTCTAAGGGTTGAAAAGCAGAGAAGAAAAAAAAAAAAAAGCATTGTATCTTACCCAGCTGATAAATGATACGAAAAACGAAAAACATATTGCAGGGGCAGGAGACAGTTCACCAACCAGGGTGCAAGATACACTATGCATGAGGTTCAGATGCCACATGGACACCGCCATGGCACCAGAAGAAGCTCCACAGGAAACTGGGAAACCGCTCCCTGTCTATACATATAAGCATGTATATGTATGTGTGTATGGATAAACAATGAAATGAATTGTAGCTTAGAGGTAGTGAATGCTTTGAATGCATGAGGTCTGGGTCTAATCCCTGACATGGATAAATAAATGACAGAGTAGTTAGGATGGACTGATGGGCAAACAGAGAGACAAGACAGGGAAGGACAAATAAGATGGATGGATAGATAAAAGAGTAAAGAGAGAATCCCTACCTAATGAAAAGGAAAGCAATGTATAGTGACTATCTAAAATGCAAATACAAATTCTCAGATTATGCAGTCTCTTTTAAAGAAAGAGGAATTCACTGCTTAGCTATACGTGTCATCCAGGTTTGAGTCCGGCCTCCACTGCATTAAAGGAAGCTTCAGTGCTGTGGTCTCTGTTACTTTTTTTTTTTTTAAACAAGGGGCCAGGTTGTGGTGCATCTGAAGCACACACATTACAGTGCTCAAGGAGCCAGGTTCCAGGCCCTGCAGGAGGAAAGCTTCACAAGTGGTGAATGAAGTCGGGCTACAGATGTGTCTCTGTCTTTCTCCCTCTCTATCTGCCCTCCCTTCTCAATTTGTCTCTACCCAATAATAAATAAATAAATATCTTTTGAATTTTTTTAAATAAACAAACCAAGATGGGAGTCAAGCAGTAGTGCAGTGGGTTAAGTGCGCATGGCGCAAAGCACAAGGACCAGCTTAAGGATCCTGGTTCGAGCCCCCGGCTCTCCATTTGCAGGGGAGTCGCTTCACAGGTAGTGAAGCAGGTCTGCAGGTGTTTTTCTCTCCCCCTCTCTGTCTTCCCTCCTCTCTTGATTTCTCTGTCCTAACAATGATGACATCAATAACAACAATAATAATAACTACAACAACAATAAAAAAGGGCAACAAAAGGGGAAATAAATATAAAAAAATTAATTTAAAAAAAGCAAGAAAGAAGAATTGAAGTATCAATTATGTATGTAGAAATACAATGTAAAGTAAAAGCTGACTGACTTGAAACTAACTTTAAAAAGTGAACACTATTGTAAGAATAGCCCCCTCCCCTGCCATGAATGGGAATCCTGAGATACATGAAATTTATGAATTTTAGAATAAAAATACATTATCATCCAATGCAGGTATTTGCTGACATATAAAAGAAATATTTTCATATTAACAATGTAAAAGTGTACAAGCTGAGCTCTCCTTTCTAAACAGTACATCTGAGATAGATTCATTTTAGAAATCAATTAACCCACTCATAAGAACTTTTTTTTTTTCTTATTGTCATCAGGGTTATCACTGGGGCTCAGTGCCTGAACAATAAATCCACTACTCCTGGTGGTCTTTTATATACATATAAAGAGAGGAATTGAGAGGACAGAGAGAGACCCCTATAGCACTACTTCACTGCTGGTGAAGCTTCCCCCCTGAGGTAGGGGACTAAGGTGTTATGGGATGTCGTTGTCCAGCCCCGCGAACGTAATTCTTAAGAATACACAAGGATTTTTAAATGCACATAACTGATTTGTTAAGATGCAATATTAAAATCAAAAACAAAAACTGTGAAACCAAACATTCTACACGAAAAGAACTGGTCACTGCAACAGACTAAAATCTAAGAGGAACAGGTGTCGGCGTACCAGTATAGCACACACATCACTATGTGTGATGACTTGAGTTCAAGACCCCACTCCCCTCCTAAAGAGGGAAGCTTCACAAGCAGTTGGACAATGCTGCAGGTGTCTTCTTCTATCTCTCTCTGGAAAAAAAAAAGCCACCAGGCATTGTGGAGTTATACAGGCACCAAGCCCGTGATAACCCTGGTGGGGAAAAAAAAAAAAAGTAAGAGAAAGTAATATCAAAATTTTCTATTCCCACATCTAAATGTTCAACAAATTTATTTTCAGGAGCTTTCAAAATTATACCTGCATCTTCCCAGATATTTTTAGCCATGATAAATAGCCAATATGTCACTAAATGCCAATTGCCCTGTATCTGAATAAGAAATGTAGGCGCTCCTCACTTTTTGGCTACAACTTCTTTTTTGTTTTAATTTTTTTTTTAATTCTTTTTAATATGTATTTATTCCCTTTTGTTGCCCTTGTTGTTTTATTGTTGTAGTTATTATTGATGTCGCTGTTATTGGATAGGACAGAGAGAAATGGAGAGGGGAGGGGAAGACAGAGAGGAGGAGAGAGAGATAGACACCTGCAGGCCTGCCTCACCGGCTGTGAAGTGACTCCCCTGCAGGTGGGGAGCTGAGGGTTCAAACTGGGATCCTTAAGCTGGTCCTTGCACTTTGCACCACATGTGCTTAACCGGCCACGCTACCGCCCGACTCCCTTGGCTACAACTTCTAAAATGGCATCAGCCTACTCCTTAACCCAGTTTCTACCACTATGAAGGCAAAGGTATATTTATCAGCAGACTGCTTTTTATGTATCCCCAAGCAATGCAACTCATCTAGAAATCAGAGACCACCTAAAACTTCCTGGCCCAAATCTGTAGTGAAATGAAGGTCAAAGTGTAAGCCGGATGAACCTGGCAATATCTATACCAAGGGCCCATCAATCATGGGTTCAAACTGACCTGGCTCCGATTTTTCTATGAAAGGTTTTACTGGGACACCACCGCAAGTAATCGCTTATGTACTGTCAGTGGCAGCTTTCACAGCGCAAGAGCTGAGCTCAATAGCTGTGACAGAGAACACATGGCTTCCAAACACTTACTAACTGGCCCTTTGCAAAGTTTTACAAACCCTCCTCTACACAGTCGGGTGTCAGAGGTGCCAAAAGACTTCTCCATCTAAATGACCACCTCTAAAGCTCATGAATTGGACTGCTGATCATGCATTTGTGGACTCTGAGGGTCACCTGTACTAAAATGTGCACATACTAACTCTCTCTCTCTCTCTCTCTCCCCTCTATTCATTCTATAGCAATCCAAAGTTGCCAAGCAAGGAACACCAGGCTCACTGCTAGCAAAGTCCCACTTGCCCACAGCCTGTACTCACTCGCACACCATCACGCCAACCCTCAAAGACCGCCTTTAAAATCACATGAACATCGTATAAAACACCTGCATGAAAAGCAGAAAGCAGATAGGGGAAAGAGAAAATGCAGCCCCTGCATCCTTGTCCCCTCATCCACCTGATACCTGTCTCCTTATCTAAGTCTCTTCCACAGAGGGCTATGTCAACTGAAAGAAAACTCTTCAAAGAGGTGAAAGAAGCTACTCGGAAGGCGATGAATCCAACCTATTGAACGGCAAGAAATGAGCATATGCTCTTTGCCTACTCAAAATCCTTGGTCTCTGTCAGAACCAAACCTAAATGTCAGTCACATCAGCTATAGGTTTTGTGACTAAAACAAAAAAAAAGGGGGGGGGGTGCAATCTTCTTATGTCTTGTGCTTCAAATATCTCTGGATTTTTTTTAAGTGCCAAGTTGTTTTGTGTTCGTCTTTAAATAAAAGGTTTAAAAACAAAAGCATTTCAACACGGCTGTGCCAACACAGGAATATCCCCCCTCCATTGTATGGGACACAAAGACACACACCAACTGCGAGCAGGGGAAGCTGCCTTTCTGCCAGCTATTTTTAGTCCCACTTTGTCATGGAGGAACCAAACATAGGATACTAATGCAGGGCAAACTTGAAAGATACAGATTTGGGGAAGAAAATCTGTCTTTTTGTTTTTAAGTTCCTTAACAACAAAATTCTCTATATTCTTCAGGGTTTACTCGCAAGGGATGATGCTCTACAAAAAGCTGGCAGCTGTCTCAGAGATGTGGAAGCATGTGTTTTAAGGAATAAATGGTCTCGAAACTTTACATCAGGCTCAACCTGACGCTGTTGACTGGCTATGGAAGAAGGGCAAACGCTAGAAGAAGAATGCTTGCACATGTTTAAAGGCTATTCATCCTTTTCAGCTTCTCATCTACTTTTAAAACACCTGTGTGGGGGTCAGGCAGTAACGCAGCGGGTTAAGCACACGTGGCACAAAGAGCAAGGACCAGCTTAAGGATCCTGGCTCAAGCCCCCGGCTCCTCACCTGCAGGGGAGTCCCTTCACAGGCGAAGCAGGTGTCGATCTTTCTCTCGATCTTGTCAATCTTTCTCTCGATCTTTCTCTCCCCCTCTATCTTCCCCTCCTCTCTCCATTTCTCTCTGTCCTATCCAACAACAACGACATCAACAGTGGAATTGTACAGGCACAGAGCACCAGTAATAATCCTCAATGCCAAAAAGAAACCACTAACACCAAACTCAGATACTGAAAGCATCTTCTTTTTCAGTCTGTACAGTTCCTCCATAATTGTGATGTGAAAATACAGATCCCCTGGGAAAAATGAATCCTAATACAGGTGTAATAGCTCCAAACTTAAAATACAATTTTTCCTCAATCATCTAAAACCAGCCTCAGGAACAATGTTTTCAAATGCTGCTTTGAGCTGTAAATATGCATCTACATGAACACAACTGACCCTAAAAAGACTTAGCAATTCTGTTTCCCCATGACGCTGACTTGCCATTACAGCTATCCCTTGAATCTAGTAACTCTAAATGTCTTATACACTATGCCTACCTGCCCTTGTAATTCTTATTAAGGAGACCGACCTTCCCAGATTGGCTGAAACATTCCAGTTAGTTCTATCTAATCAAAGACCAGTTATTTCCTACAGAAAGATGTAAAAATACATTTACATAAAGGTTCAAACACGATCATCTGCACACAATGGTATTAGGTAAGTATCGCTCCATTCCCCTTGTGTGCAATTCTTATTTCTTTGCTTCTTCCACCCATAAGTGAAAGTACCCCAAAGACAAGGGCCCCAAACACTTAAGCCATCTCTCTGCAGCCGAAATGTGCAGAGTGCAGTGATTGTTCTCTTTCTGCCTTGTTTTGACCAGAGTACCACTCAGCTCTGGCTACTGGTGGTGCCAGGGACAGAACCTGGGGCGCCTCACAGGTAGTCCTCTGTGCTACTGCTAAATTATCTGCCCATACACCATAACTTTTTTTTTAAATATTTTATTTATTTATTTATAGAAACAGGAGAGAGAAAGAGCCAGACATCACTCTGGTATATGTGCTGCCGGGAATTGAACTCAGGACCTCATGCTTGAGAGTTCTATGCTTTATCCACTGTGCCACCTCCCGGACCACACACACCATAACTTTTATCCAACCTATAATCAAGGTAATAAAGAGTTCATCCAAAAAGTTAGTAAGTAACTTTGATAGGGCACAATCTATCCTCAAACTAAAGTTTCAGTAGCCTATGCTCCCTTCCTTGAAAAAAAAAAAAAACAACAGCCTAAGCAAAATTGTATTTCTTCCTCATCTACCTACTTGTGAAATTTAAGATGTGATTTTTCTCAAGGTTACAAAGTAACAGATCCACAGATATGTGCTTCTGATCCCACATCTTATCATTACATCCATTACTCAATATTGTCATGTTAGCACCCATTTAGAATAAACACAATTTAAGGTTCTTTACAGAAGCATAACAAGAATAAAACCCCTAGAGAAAAGAAAAAAAAGTTGGTGAAGCTCCAGAAAAGGATAAAGTGATCAAATGAATAAAATGCATTATTCTAAAATATACAGAAAGTCAAGAAAGATGCTGGTAAAGGAAAACAAGCAAATCTCAAAATCAGGAACAGATGAACTCGTGTGTTCTAGCACATTTCTAAATAAACCTGAAATGTGACTTGGGACTCTTTTTAAGAGACAGGTTTGGGATGAAATATATATATATATATATATATATATATATATATATATATATATATATATATACTGTTACATAGTTCAGGGGTTAACAATAAATTTGCAGAACTCATTGCTCCAAAAGAGAGTGAAAACACTGCCAAGTTTGAGTATGTCTTAATTAAATGTAATCAAGATCCTGAATGAAAAGTTAGGGTGGAAAGCCCCAGACTGACATTTACTTATTTTTCCGAATCTCCCTTCTGTAGCAGCTTCCCATGAGGGAACCCACAAGGTAGACAAGGCTGTGGGACAGGCCACTGTTCTCAGGACAGACAGCCTGGGAACCCACAAGGTAGACAAGGCTGTGGGACAGGCCACTGTTCTCAGGACAGACAGCCTGTCTGTCTTCTTCTCCCTAACATTCCACCCTCTACTTAACCCTTCAATCTCTATCAATCCTGCCCAGGAATGCTACTCTGCTGCGTCTCTGCTCTGGCTCTGAGAAGTGCCTGAACTACAAATCAAGAATTCTATAGCATTTACCTTTAAAATAGTGGAAGAGAAAAAAATTCAGTAGCAGTCTAGCTCAAAAGTTTCTCCTCACCTGACACAGAAGATAACTCAAATAAGGCTTTAAAGCTTTAGTCATTCTGCAAAAATCAGAAGAGCTAGCTATTAGGACATATGCTACCAAAAAGAAAAAAAAAAAGGCATTTAAGGGGGAAAAAAAAAAAGCTTTTCTAAACTGCTTAAAGTTCTAAGCGCTCGTCCCCTCCTCCAATAAAGGGTGGTTCATAGAAACTCAGAAATCCTTGAGTAACTGAAATGTTCCGGGGTCCTTGGGCCCAGGAAATGAGATGGTTAAAAAAAGAAAGAAAACTCCTACACCTATAGGCACCAAAATAAAAATTAAAAAAAAAAAAGATTAAAGAGATTCCCACCATCACCAGTTTCCCCCCCCCCCCCGCCCTCCACCACCCCTCTCCCCCCAAGAAAAAGGCATTTTACTTTTCAGGAATTCAAGGGCTAAGAGATTCCTACTGCTGGGGAACCCCATGTGAGAGTTGCCCTGGGGAAGAAAAAAACAAAAGGAAAAAAAAAAAAAGCCTTGTTGTGCCGCCGCACACCCAGTGTAGTAGGAAAAGGTGTGCTACAGAGATGTCCTTTGTGTGCACATCTGGAGGCTCCGGGCGCCCTCATTTCCTGCGGCCAAATACCGGCCAGAATTGTAGGCGCAGGTCTCCCACCACCACCACCACCCCCCGCGAGGAAGACAGAACTCCTCCAAGAAAAACTTGCGAGCCTGGATGCTGCCGGCAAGCCGAGCTAAAAGGTCACAAAACCCCGGCGCTCTGATCCCTCCGCCCCGCCGCGAGGACCACACGCTCGCGTCTACACCGCAGCCCCCGAGCCCCAGCCCCGCACTCACACTCGCAGGGCAGAGCCGCGGCGCTGGGCGGGCGGGCCGGTGTCCTTCCTCCTCCGGGGCCGGGCGGCGGCGGCGGCGGCGGCAGCTCGGGCGCGGAGCCGGGGGAGAAGCGACGCCGGTGTCGCCGCGCCGGGCGGCCACCCCGGGCTCTCCCGCGCCGCCGGGGCGGAGGAGGCGGCGGCCCCGCTTACCTCCGCTTTCCCTCCGCCTGGGGCCCTTCAGGCTGCGGCTTCGGCCCCTCCCGGGCCGCCTGTCCCGGGACAGTCACGATCGGGAGGCTCCGGATTTGCTTTTTGATTTTTGGTGGCTTTTTTTTTTTTTTGGTTTGGTTTTGTTTGCTTTTGAGAAAGTTTCTTCCTCTGGGCGGAGGAGGCTGCGGCCGGCCCCCCGGGTCCCCCCCGGCCCCGCCGCCCTCGGGGGCTGGGGCGGGGGAGGGGGCTCCAAGAACTCCTCCGGGAGTCCTGCCGAGGAGCCGGGGGGCCGGCGACCGGCCAAGGGAAAAGAGCCCCCTCGAGGGGGCAGAGGGGAGGGGAGGGGAGGGGAGGAGGGGGAGGTCGGCCGCGCAGGTCCTGCTCGCCCCGCCGCCGCTTCACATCGGGGTCCCCGCCCCCCCGGCCGGGGGGTGGTGGCTGAGCCGGGGGCCCCGGCACATACACTCTGGGGCGAGATGCTACGGCCCCGGGCGGGGGGCCGAAGGGGCGGCAAGGTGGGGGACCCGGCCGGCTCCGCTCGGCGCCGCCCCCGCTCCCGGCTGCCGCATGTGTCGCTGCAGATGGGACCCCCTCCCTACGCCTCGGGGGTCCCTCGTCCCGCGCCCCGGGACGAGGCAGAAGATCCGGCCCCTCCTCGGCGTCCTCTCACCGCCGACTAGTCCCGGCCCGAGCTGGCCGCCTCCCTGGCCCCCAGCCGCGGGCTCCGGCTCCGGCTCGGGATCCGGCTCGGGATCCGGCGTGTGCAGCCGCCGCCGCTGCCGGCCGGGGAGGTGAGGGGGGGAGAAGAGGGGCGGCCGCGGCTCCCGCTGGCCCAGGGCAGGGCGGAGGTCTCGGCGGCGGCCAGGGCACGGCGGCCGGTTCCGTCGGATGCTCCGGGGCTCTCACGCTCTCGGCGGCGGCAGCGGCGCCCAGAGCTGAGCTCGCCGTCTCGCTCGCTCTGTGCGGGGCTCTCGCCTCACTCCAGAGAGAGGGGCGGGAGGAAAGCGGCGCAGCCCGATGACGCAAGTCGCCTAGCAACCGCTCTCCTCCCTCCCTCCCCTCCCTTCCTCAGCGCCGGGTTCGGAGGCCTCCCTCCGCGGGCCTTTCCCGCACCCCTCCCTCCACCCGCCCCAGTCCAACCACCCCGCCCTGGGCGACTCGGGCGCGCTGTGATGACGCGCGTAGGAAAGAGGAAGTCGGGGCACAGCGAGCGGGTGGGTGCGCCTCGGGCCGCGGGAGTCGCCGCCGCCGCCTCTCCAGCCGCGTCAGAACAGAAGAGAGGAAGGGGAGGAGTCGGGGGGGAGCCTAGGCTGCCGCTGGTCTGAACCCTGACCCCGGGGCGGCCTGCGAGCGCGCTTCCAAGAGCCGGTCCCTTCGGGGCCGGTGGTGGCGGCTGCTCGGGAGGCCGGGGCGGCCCCGCTGGGGCGCTCAGCACCCGGATGTGAGGCACTTGCCCCCCGGCGGCCCCGGAACAGCGGGGCTGCGGGAAGTCCTGCGCCCGCGCCGCTGCACCTGCTCGGCGAGCGCGCCTCGCCCCGCCCCGCCCCGCCCCGCCCGCGCTGCGGTGACACCGGCGCCCAGTAACGTGTGGACCGACGGACGGACGGACGGGTGGATGCCTCCCTCTCGTGGGCCTCGCTCAGAGGAGGTGATGGAAGTGCTGGCACTCGGGGAAGGCCACAGCCTTGTAGAGATGAGAATCGCAATACGTGTCCCCCGCCCTCCCCGGCCTAGGGGTGCGGCTTGAATGCGGAGTCACACTCCGCGTGTCTACTGAAGTCAGGTGGATCGGCAGGGTGAGAGAAGGGGGAGTGGAGGCTTTCTCCTCGTTTTGCTCCTTTCTTTCTCTCTCTCTCTCTCTGTCTGTCTCTCTGTCTGTCTGTCTGTCTCTCTCTCTCTCTCTCTGCACCTGGCTGCCAGGAGTCATCCTTGCTGACAGCTTGAGGCTTTGGAGAGGAGGTCTTGGCTGCCCATCAGCGCCCCTTAATGTCATTTTTTTAACATGTACTTTGCTTCAGAATTGACCTCGAAAACGATCTTCTCCTTAGAGTAGGGATGGGTGCTGTTGGATAATGCCTGGAAAGTACATTCAGGTAGGAACTCGGGAAGTTAAAAGTGTAGTTTTCAAAGAAAAGAAACTTAAGAAAAAAGAACCAGAATGCTCAGAAATGTGTTTTGCACCTGTCCTGTGCAAAGTGTGAGGATGGGCTAGAAACAGCAGCAGTGAGAAAGGGAGCAGACCCCACAGCTCACCGGGAGCCGCTGCCGTGGACAGTAGGAGCCTCTCCACCCGGGGAGCTGAGGAGCTCCAGGTGCCTGCCACCGCTGTCACCCCTAATGCCAGCAACATGCCCACCGTTTGGGTGCCTGGGACTAGGGCTCCTTTTTATTAGTGCGCTAGAGAAAGTGGGGAGGGAGGGGCAGGATGCCCAACAAGGAGACTCACAAAGCAGCGCCCGACCCAGTCGCCCTATATCTGAAGTTCCAAAACCACAAGTTCACTGTGTTGCTTAAACCGCTCCTGCATTTGACCAGCTCTAAGTAGCCCACCCCTTACCCCTTCCTTCTACATATGACAGGATCTTGGTGGTTGCCCTGATGTCACCCAGACCACCAAGTGCTGACACCACCTGGCTACACAAATAAATGCTTTCGCTCCTCTTTCTTAATTTCCTCTTAGAAATTGATGGAGTGAAATGCACAGATTATTTGCGGGGAGGGTCGGGGGGCTCTAGGCAAGCTGAGCACCTCTTGAGTTTCATTTCAATGGGCTTTGGAGAAAGGAGCACAGACATGCCCTATCTGAAAGCCAGCAAAGGACTGATGCCCCCAGAAAAGTGAGGACCCCATGAGCCTTTGCAGCAGCCTCCTTGGTTTGTTGTCTGTGGTTCCACCTTAAAAGCTTGATGCTAAGGGACAGAATGGCACTCAGGAGAGCCCTCAGCCACCTACTTAGGAAGTAACAACTGCTCTAAGTTTACTGGGCATGACCCACCCACTTCACCACCCAGCCTGATAATGAGGCATGGAGAAGGAACTGGCAGACCACTCCATCTTGGTCTGAATCTCTTTAGCTCTTTGTCTCTTTTCAATCCAGAGGAGGCAGCATCTAGTTAATTAATTCAAAAATTAAAAAGGTATATATGAAGTTCAAGGTAACAGAGTTCTTTCCCTGTTTCATCAGTTTGTGATAAAGATCTGCATAGTATGTTAGAAGACAACAAAGGGACTGTTGTATAGATTTCTATTCTCCTGTACTTGAAAGTGAGCTCATGTGAGAAGCTGTTTAATCAGTGTTTTATTATCCCACATCAGTGGCTTTTACTGTCAGAGATTTCATAAGCTCAGTTATCTGACAAAATTTCTTTCCAGAAATACCATACCATGTTCAATTACTTTTAGCATTTTATTATGAAATATACATTAAATTGCACAAAGAAATTATTTGATATAGAAGTAATTATAAAAGAAGTTTCCATGTGACCAACTAGGTCAAGAAATGGAACATTGAGGGAGCCGGGTGGTGGCGCACCTGGTTGAGCACACAGGTTACAGTGCGCAAGGACCCAGGTTCAAGCCCCCAACCCCCACCTGCAGGGGGAAAGCTTCACGAGTGGTGAAGTAGTGCTGTAGGTGTCTTCTGTCTCTCTCCCTCTCTATCATCCCCTTCCCTTTCGATTTCTGGCTCTATCCAATAAATAAGATAATTTAAAAAGAAAAAAAAATGGAACACTGACAATACTCCCAAAGCCCCTCCGCACCACCACCACCTTCCTGAGCACAGCCCCCTTTAAATGGTCATCATTACTCTAACTTTTATGATGACTTAACTTGCTTTTCTCTGTTTGGGAAAAATATGATAAAGTATGCATATATGGTTTGCTGTTGCCCTTTCTTTTGGACCATATTAAAAGAAAACAACATAATCTGTAACCTCTTGTGTGTTTTGCTCTTCATTTTTCTTTTTTTTTTTTTAATTTTTTTCTAATATTTATTTTATTTATTGATTCCCTTTTGTTGCCCTTGTTGTTTTATTGTTGTAGTTATTATTGTTGTTGTCGTTGTTGGATAGGACAGAGAGAAATGGAGAGAGGGAGGGGAAGACAGAGAGGAGGAGAGAAAGATAGACACCTGCAGACCTGCTTCACCGCCTGTGAAGCGACTCCCCTGCAGGTGGGGAGCCGGGGTTCGAACAGGGATCCTTATGCCGGTCCTTGTGCTTTGCGCCACCTGCGCTTAGCCTGCTGCACTACAGCCCGACTCCCCTGCTCTTCATTTTTCAATCCACACGTGGTTCAGGTGACTTCTATAGCTGTAATTTGTTGGTTTTAATTGCTAGGTGTTACAGTATCCAGTTGTGGCAATAGGCTACAGTTTAAGCATTCTGTTGTGGATAGGCACTTGGTTTGTTTCCATCTGGGGACTGTTAGAAACATAGCTTGGAAACACTTTCTAGTAGCTGTCTTCTGTAACATCTATGTGAGTTTCTGTATACCTGGGGGATGGTGTCACAAACTTAAACAACTAATACCAGACCATTTTCTAGAATGGTTTGTGCAGGCCAGCCACGTATACATTCCCCAACCCTCAGCAACACTTGGTCAGGCCTTTTCAGTTTTACTAGTGGGTGGGTGTTTAGAAGTGTGTCATTGTGGTTTCAACTTTGTTTCCCTGCTCACTGCTAACTGTTGAAGATCTTGTAATGAAGCAACTAGCTGTTTAGATTTTTTTTTTCCTTTTTAAAGTGTAAAGCATGATGATTCCACAAAGATTCATCATACTTTGTGCCTAACTAATCTCTATGATGACCACTCCCCCCACTTATTGTTCTAGTCAACAACTAAATAATATAAGTAAGGCAGTGCCAGCAAACATTTTAGACAGATTCTCTTCAAAGGTCAATTATACCAATAGCTTACCTGACTACCTTTTATGAATTGGTTTCTATTTTTATTTACTATCTTATAAGATAGTAAATGCTTTCCCTCATGGATTCCTCATGGAACCCCTCATGGTGATTTTGGGTTTTGTTGTAATTTACTTTGTTTCAAGTATATAAAGGAGATTTTTATTCTCTTAAATAAATGTAACTAATCTCTGTTTATTGCTTTGTATTTTATTGGCAACTATGTACCAGTTTCCTCAGCACAGATTACTCTTTTCATGCCCTAGATTCATTAACTTTATAAAATTCACAATAGTTTTTAATATCCTCTCGAAGTTCTTACTAAAATACATAGTTTGGGGGCTGTGATGCACCTCATACAGCCCAAACCCATGCACAAGGGCCTGGGTTCAAGCCTCAGGATCTTACCTGCAGTAGGGAAACTTCTCAATTTCTCTCTATAGATATAATCATAAAAGAAGTCGTCCCAAGCAAAGCACAAAGACCAGTGTAAGGATCCCGGTTCGAGCTCCCGGCTCCCCACCTGCAGGGGAGTTGCTTCACAGGCGGTGAAGCAGGTCTGCAGGTGTCTTTCTGTCTTCCCCTCTTCTCTCCCATTTCTCTCTGTCCTATCCAACAACAATGACATCAATAACAAAAATAATAATAACCACAACTGTTAAAATAACAAGGGCAACAAAAGGGAAAATAAATAAATAAAAACAAAAATAAAGAAAGAAAAAAAAAAAGAAGTCTTCATGTGACCAATTAGGTCAGGAAATGCAACACTGACAGTACTCCCAAAGTAACCCCCCCCCACTTCATGAACACAGCCCCCTTTAAGAGGTCATCATTGCTCTAACTTTTATAATAACTGTTATGCTTTTCTCTATTTTAGCACAATATGATAAAGTATGCATCCCTAAACAATATATGGTTTACTTTTACCCTTTCTTTTGGACTATATTGGACAACAAAAAGAAAGAAGGAAAAAAAGACCTCTTGGAGCAATAGATTCATCAAGCCCCAGCAATAACCTTGGTGATGGTAAAATAAATGAACAAGATACATGATTCAGTTCTTACTGCGTTAATTTCACTCATTAATATCAAATGCATACCTTCCCTGTCATTACCTAGCAGCTTTTCCCAACATATTCTTGTGCACTGTTCTTAGCACTTTCCTATCTGTTGGTTCTTTGCTTGAAGTCAGTGATATTATAAAACTGAAGGACAATAAGACCCAGAGAAGTTAAATGACTTCCCCAGGGTCAAAGGAGCAAGTAAATAGGAAGCCTGGACTCCACCCCAAGTCTTCAAATAGAATAAGTACATTTACCGTTCTATCACCGACTGTCTTCAAGAGCAGTAAGGAAAGTTAGCTCCCACGGTCTATAGAATTTAGACCTTTCCACATAGCAGACCTCTTATTCTACCTTTTTCTATGGTTATTTTGCTTTAAGTCTAGGAGTTTTAAAATCAGATTATGCTTGGTATAAAATAAATTTGAAGATTAATATACCTACTTGTGTTATAAAGAGATGCCATGGATTCTCAGCTTTAACCCTTAAAGCCAGCCTGTCACTCAGCCCCAATCTGAGAAAAGACTTGCTTGCACCAAGGAAAGGAATGGTACTAGTATTTCCAGTTGGTGTAGTCTTCTGGGTTTGGTTATCAGTTCCCTAATATATATTTTGCCTCCAGGGTTATGGCTGGGGCTCAGTGTGGGCCCTAGGAATCCATGGCTCCAGATGGTCTGTTTTGTTTTTTTTTTAACTTGGCTACGACAGAGAAATTGAGAGGGTAGAGGGGGAAGAGAAAGAAAAACCTGCAGACCTGCTCACTGCTTGTGAAGCATACCCTCTGCAGGTGGAGGGCCAGGGGCTCAAAACATGGCTCCTTGCACAGGTCCTTGAGCTTTGTACTATGTGCATTTAACCAGGTGCACCACCACCAGGACCCTATCCTAATACTTTTTAAATCTATTTTAAAGATGTTAGAGAGGGCCAGAAACATAGCTGATGTGGATAGTGTACCTGTTTTGCCATGCCAGCTGTCCAGTCTCAAGCCTGGCCCCCGCGGCGCTATAGGAGACGTCAGTGTCTTGCTCTATCTCTCTGTTTCTGTCTCCATCTGGAAAAGTCAATCCAGAGGGGGCCAGGTAGTGGCACACCAAGTTAAGCGCAATTGTCAAGCTCAAGGGCTCAAGAGCCTGGGTTCAAACCCCTGCTCCCCACCTGTAGGGGGTCTGCTTCAAGCAATGAAGCAAGTCATCAGATGTCTTATCTTTCTCTCTATCTCCCCCTCCTCTCGCAATTTCTTTCTGTCTTATCTAATAGAAACTAGGAAGAAAAAAGAAAGAAAAAGTGGCTGCCAAGAGTGATGGATTCGTGGTGCCCACACCAAGCCCCAGCAACAAAAGTCTAGTGGCAATTAAAAAGAAAAGTCAGCCCAGAGGTGTGAAACACTAATGACCACCAAAAACAAGTCGGTAGCTATTCCAATATAATAACAAAACACTTGCATTCTATTTATTGTATTTTGGATTTTAATGTTTTATTTAATTTTATTCAGAGATATAAACAGACATAAAAATACACAGAAAGATCAGAACACTCCTCACCTCTGGTTTATGATGGTGCTGGGGTCGTACCTGGGGCCTGGGCACCTCCGGACAAAAGTCTTTTGTATAACTGTTAGACCATCTCCCTGCCCAAAAACCTTTTGAAATAGAAAAATAACAACCTAGAAGACATAACAACTGATAAGATCTCCACTCCATTGTCTTTATTGCTATTGCAGAAAAAAAAGAATATCACTCTAAAAGTGAATGAATACAAATAAAAATAAGTAAATCACTCAGAATCTTTTTTTTAATTCAGCCTTAAAATTTCAGAAGAATCTGTTAGAAGCCCCTTTTGCCTTATAATAACTAGCTATTGTGTCTTAAGTCCCAAGTGAAAAAGAGGCTCATAAAAAAACAAAAATTTAAATGTAACTTAACTTTGAAAGACAAAGTTTTATGTTCAGGCTTAAAATTCAGTTTATAGTAAGGACTTATTGAAGGTACAAGACACACATGATTTTTTTTTCTTGTTTGCTTTTTTTTTTTTTGTCTTCTGAAAAGCAGTAATATATGAACAACATTAAAAGTTAAAATACCTATTTTTAGACAGGATTTTCACCATTCAAAAAACAAACATGTACTTATCACCTACTATCACCAGCACTTGATTAAGAGCTGGACAGGTGAAAGTACATGCTTGTTCCTGGCTTCTAGAGTTTTCCATCTAACCTAGACATGGTGAACAGACCTTGCTCCTAACTTCATAGAGTTTTTAACCTAATCTCTGGTATGTACCAGGAACATTACCAATCTTTATTTGTTCTGTATTATCATCTAATAATTCATTCTAGGGATAAATGACAGCTTTTATCTTCTTGAAAAAGCAAATAAATGATCACACGCATTATAAAAACAAATATGGACAAAGAAGTACATATTCATGTACTTTCTACGCTGATTCAGATGTTGTTAATAATTTGCTATATTTGCTTCATGTACCTTTTCTGAACTATTTGAAGTAAATTTATGGGCATCACAATGTTTCACTTCAAGATATAGCAAATATCTCTGAAGACAAAGGTTATTCCTAGTGCCAGGGGATAGGTCACCTAGTAGAACTCCTGCCTTACCATGCATGAGGCCCTACATGTAAGCCCTGATATCACATGAGTGCATCATCAACAAGCAGGATCCATTTAAGAATAGAAAATACCCTCAGGCTGGAGAAATAGCTCACTTGGTTAATGCACTGCGTTGCCGTGTGTGGCCCAGGTTTGAGCCCGGCCCTCACCACATTGAAGGAAGCTTCAGTGCTATGATCTATCTCTATGAAAAAATACTTTAAAAGAAATGAAATGCTAGGGGGCCAGGCAGTGGTGCACCAGGTCAAGCACACATAGTACAAAGCACAAGGAAATACACAAGGATCCCGGTTCAAGCCCCCAGCTCCTCGCCTGCAGTGGGGTTGCTTCACATGTGATGAAGCAGATCTTCAAGTGTCTATCTATCTGTCTCCATCTCTATTTTCCCTTCCCCTCTCAATTTCTCTCTGCCCTATCCAATAAATGAAAAAAAAAAAAAAAAAAAAGACCACCAGGACCAGTGGATTTGTAGTGCTGGCATTGAGCCCCACCAATAACCCTAGAGGGAAAAAAAATGAATATACCCTTATGTTCTCCAGCCTTTCAACCCAGAGTTGGCATTTCTTCTAATAGCCCAATAAAATGCCATGACCTGCCATTGTTTATGCTATGAAGTAGTCAAAGCTACTCAGTCATCTTCACTTTGGTTGGCCTCTTCACATGACAGTTGACCCTTGAACACCATGAACAACATAGCTCTGTTTATATATGTTTTCTTATGGGGGGGGGGAATGGAGCCAGGATTTTGTGCATGCATGATTTCATTGCAGATGTTAGTTTTCTATATTCACTCAGCTAGAGAGAGAGGATAGAAAGATACAGCACCTCCTCTGTAGTGCCAAGGCTCAAACCTGGGCCATGCACATGGCAAGGCATGCACCCTACCTGGTAAGCTCTTTCTCCAGCCCCTCGTGTATTTTGTTTTCAATAAATACTTTGAAAGTAATAATACAACACCTACAGTATTTGTTTAGAAGTCATTACCAGTGTGAGTACTGGCAGATGACTCATCTTTTAAACAGATGAAGTAAATTTATGTATTGATGAATGCAGCACAGTACTAAAAATATTTTGAGGGTGTTTTTTCTTTATTGTATGTATACAGCATATAATACATATAAAAATATGTGTTAATTGACTGTTTATGTTATCAGAGAGGCTCCAAGTCAGCAGCAGGCTACTGTAGTTTTGCAAGTTTCTTATTCATGGAGATTGCACCCACCTAGGAGACTAGAATCTCTAACCCCTAGTGGTACTCATGGTTCAAAGGTATTTCACTGCCTTGCTCTGTCCTGGACACTACTCTTCCCCTATATGACCAACTAAAGATGGCTCTACAAAGCAGGCTTTTTAAGATGAGTGATATCAAATGGTTGCTATCATATAAAATCAGCACAGGAAACAACTTCAAAATCAATGTCAGATAAAACTCAATGGTAGAAACTGCCCCATTCTCCAAAGGAAGTCTGGGTCAACATACTCTGTCACTCGAGGAAGACTGGTCCTAAAATGAGATTGGATACAGAGTTGATGTAGAGAGGACATAAGGGAGAGATCTGAGCAATGCTGCTGTCTCTTTCACAACCCCCACCTGTGTTTCTCTGTCTCTCACCCACTTGAGTAAATGAAGAAAAGGGGGGAAATGGCTGTTGGAAATAGAGGAGCTGTGTGGGCACCAAGTCCCAGTGACAGCCTTGGTGGCGAGAGAGATTTAGTAGGAGGAAAAAAACTCAATTTTAACCTAGAATTTCTAGAAGAGGCGTATTGCACCAAAGTAAAAGACTCTGGGGTGGGTGGGTGGGGAGAATACAGGTCCATGAAGGATGATAAATGACATAGTGGGGGTTGTATTGTTACATGGGAAACTGGGGAATGTTATGCATGTACAAACTATTGTATTTACTGTTGAATGTAAAACATTAATTCCCCAAGAAAGAAAAAAAAAGAATTTCTATAAGAGTTAAAGTTCTCGCTTCCTGTCCTTGTGGTCTGGGAGGTGGCGCAGTGGATGAAGCATTGAACTCTCAAGTGTGAGCTCCTGAGCTTAATCATCAGCAGCACATGTACCAGAGTGATGTCTGCTTCTTTCTCTCTCTTCCTATCTTTTTCATTAATAAGTAAATAAAATCTTTAAAAAAACTTCCTGTCTTACCCCCACCACCACTTTAATTATAAAAAGTTCAAACATACAGAGAAGCTGAAAAGAGCATACATGCAAATTCCTAGACCTTTCATGTAGATTCAGTAGTTGTAAGAAATGTTTTCATGGGGGTCAGGCGGTAGCAGGTTAAGCACACATGGTGTGAAGTGCAAGGACCGGTGTAAGGATCCTGGCTTGAGCCCCTGGCTCCCCACCTGCAGGGGCAGGGAGTTGCTTCACAAGTGGTGAAGCAGGTCTGCAGGTGTCTGTCTTTCTCTCCCCCTCTCTGTCTTCCCCTCCTCTCTCCATTTCTCTCTGTCCTATCCAACAATAATGACATCAATAACAACAATAATAATAACCACAAGGATAAAACAACAAGGACAACAAAAGGGGAAAAAGTAGCCTCCAGGAGCAGTGGATTCATGATGCATGATGCATGATTAAAACGTGTCTTGTGGGAGTCAGGCGGTAGCACAGCAGGTTAAGTGCACCTGGCATGAAGCGCAAGGACCGGTATAAGGATCCCAGTTCAAACCCCCGGCTCCCCACCTGCAGAGGAGTTGCTTCACAGGCAGTGAAGCAGGTCTGCAGGTGTCTTTCTCTCCCCCTCTCTGTTTTCCCCTCCTCTCTCTATTTCTCTCTGTCCTATCTAACAACAATGACATCATAACAACAACAATAACTACAACAACAATAAAAAACAACAAGGGCAACAAAAGGGAAAATAAATAAAATATTAAAAAAATTTTAAAACATGTCTTTAGAAGGTTCCATATTCATTATATGTTGCATAGTGCCATTTATATAAGCTTCTTAAAAATTCAGACTATGCAGTGAATACCCCCCAACACTTCATCTGCACTATTCCTGCCTTTAGGTCCATGATTGTTCAACAATTTGTTCGGTTTTGTATGTTAACTCTCTTTTCAGCCTCCAGGTTCCGGATGCCAGCATGATACCAGACTTCCCTGGACTGATGACCCCACCAATGTGTCCTGGAGCCCCGCTTCCCCAGAAACCCACCCTACTAGGGAAAGAGAGGCAGACTGGGAGTATGGACCGACCAGTCAATGTCCATGTTCATCGGAGAAGCAGTTACAGAAGCCAGACCTTCCACCTTTTGCAACCCACAATGACCCTGGGTCCATACTCCCAGAGGGATAGAGAATGGGAAAGCTATTGGGGAGGGGATGGGATATGGAGATCGGGTGGTGGGAATTGTGTGGAGTTGTACCCCTCCTATCCTGCAGTTTTGTTAATGTCTCCTTTCTTTTTTTTTTTTTTTTTTTAAAAAGACTAATCTATGGTGACAAGAAAGATCAATGGTTACCAGGGAGTGGAGACTAGGTGTGCAGGAAGGAGGCATACACAGGTAAAGGGTTGAGGAAACTTCTGGAATATTCGCATTATTTAGTTATTTCATATATATATTTCAAAACTAGCCAACTATATATTTAAATTTATTGTACATTATTATAATGCAACAATGTTGCAAAAAGTTAGAGGGAGTAGAATGTACTAGAAAAAAAAATTAAATTGGAGAGCTTTCAGAAAACCCAAACTGCATAGTAACAATACTTACTATCTACCAGTCACAGAATATTTATTCTGCCTTTGAGGTTTTCCTCTGAAATCCTATTTCAACCCTTATCACAAGAGTCAGCTACCCTAAACAACAGCAAGGGTACATTGGAGGTGTTAAATGACTTTCACAAAACTTTTTAAATAATGTAATAAACAAAACTAATTTTTTTAATTTAAAAACAAAAAAAGCCTGGAAGATAATTCCATTGGTAACATAAGTGTAAGAGATTTTCATACCCAAGATTCCAGAGGTCCCAGATTCAAGTCCTGGCACTATCATAAGCCAGAGCTCAGCAGTGCTCTGGTTAAAAAGAACGGAAAGGAGGGGAGGGGAGGGGAGGGGAGGGGAGGGGAGGGGAGGAGAGGGGAGGGGAGGGGAGGGGAGGGGAAGAAAGGAGAGGAGAAGAGAGGGGAGGGAAGGGGAAGGGAGAGGGGAGTGAGGGGAGGGGAGAGGAGAGGAGGGGAGAGAAGAGGAGAGCAGGGGAGAGGAGAGGAGGGGAGGGGAGGGGAGAGGAGAAAGAAGAGAGGAGGGGAGAGAAGAGAGGAGAGGAGAGGGGAGTGGAGGGGTAAGGAGGAGAGGGGTGGGGTGGAGTGAGAAAAGGAGAAGAGGGGAGGGCAGAAGGGCTAGAGGAGAAGAGGACGGGGAGGAGTGGGAGAGGGGAAGAGAAAAGGGGGAAAGAATAAGGGAAGGGAAAGGAAGGGAAGGGAAAGGGAAGGGAAGAAATCATATTAAGTGGCTCCTATTTCCTCCTCAAGGCAGCTCACAAATGGATCAGAAGCTGTTTCCAGCTGGTTCTCTCATCACTCTGTACACCTGCCCCAGCCCTGACATGCCGGCCTGTTGTCTGCAGTCCGAATGGCTGATGCCCTTGCTCTCAGGCTTTTCTCAAGGAGACGCTCACTCCACATGTTTCCCCTTCTCCCGTCAGCTATATCTGACAGGTACATCACCCACTCTCTTAGGTAAGGCTCTTCTAGAAGCATGCTGGATCTCTCTTTCCCTAGTAATATTCAAATACAGGTTCGAGCACCCAGCTCCCCATCTGCAAGGGAGTCACTTCACAAGCGGTGAAGCAGGTCTGCAGGTGTCTTTCTTTCTCTCCTCCTCTCTGTCTCCCCATCTCTCTCCATTTCTCTCTGTCCTATCCAACAACAATAACTACAACAATAAAACAACAAAAGCAAAAAAAGGGAATAAATAAATAAGCAGAGCTTTAAAATGCAGCTTATTCAACACCTATTGAATGGTGCCTCTTTATAATGATTATGTTATATGCTCTTTTATATAAATTCATTATGGGGCATTGGAGGAGGCAGTGGACTCAGGATATCACCGAACAGCCTACATGGTTAAGTTTTTTATGTTTTTTTGTTTTGTTTTGTTTTGAGGGAGAGAGTGAAGCAAGAGAAAAGGAGGAGGAAAAGAAGGAGAAGAAGAAAAAGAAGAGTTTGAAGAGAGAGAGAGAGTGTGTGTGTGTGTGTGTGGTGAAACATGTCACCACAGCACAACTCCACCTTTAGTGGAGCTTCCCCACCCGCACTCCCACCCCCTCCACCCCCACCAGGCCATCCATGGTGCTCCCATGTGGTGCTGGGGCTCAAACCCAGGACTTTGTCAATAGTAAGACAAGCACTGCTGGCAAGCTACCTCCCAATTCTCTTTGTAAATGCGTTTGAAATTCAGAGTGATGGTAAGATATAGGTGATATCTGAAGATACTAAAATGTTAAATAAAGGCAGGATGGGTGTGACAGGTGATGCTTCCTGAGCCCCATTTCCAGTAGGGCCCCTGCAGTACTGGCTCCTCCCCAGCTGTACCCAGAAGAGGACTCGCTCATTCTGCTGTGCTGCCAGTGCTGGGGGTGGGGGCTGGGGGAGTGCTTTCATCTGACCTCAGCATTCTGCTTCTTCATGCACTGTCCCCCTCATTCAGAGAAGGAAGAAAAACAGCAGCATGATTGAGATAGATAAGACTGGAAGGCTAACGAGGGAGGAGAAAACTAACAGGTTCATGATGGAAGGAAATAAAGATTGTCCCCAAAACAAAGAGACTCAGCTCCATCCTGCAAGTGAAGATAGACCACAAGGGGGAAAAAAACCAAGCTATTGTGTTAAATATCTCTCACTTTAAACAGCTCTTTTTAATGCTCATATTAATCACCCTGAGTAACTGAAATTATAACATCCCTTCTCATTCCTGCAGCATTTTTGTCATAAATAAATGCATCTCCTTAATATGAAATAAATACACTACACAAAGTCCCTCTCCAGATTTCCTGGTCCTTCAGTTACAGATTTCTTTCCTGCAGTCGGCATGAAAAGAATTGTCTGTTTGTAGGCGTTCATGTTCTTAGTGATTTAATAACCAATTTGACAGTCCTCTTTTGTGGGCCTAAGACTTTAAAATAAAATCTATGAAAGCATTCAGTATCATGTGGGACATCTCAGTATTGCCATTGTATCCGAGTACTAATCAGAGATTTGATTATTTAATGCATTTCTTCAGGCATTATGATATCATATGCAGTCTTTTCTAATCTGGTTCAAACCAGTTTGGTTCTCATGACTGTAAATATATATCACAATACAGAACAACTCACAACTTGGAGAGGAAAACCAAAGAAACTGAACATGACTTGTATGTCTGCTGGGCATTCTCATGTGCTTAGCAGCATTGTCTCTGTGTCTGTATTATTGTTTTGGTAATAAAATTTCATTTTCAACATGATGGCTTATTATCAAAAGATAGACACAAGCAGAGTTCAAATGGGTCAAGACAAGTACTCTATATATAAAAAGACAAATGATTTCTCCTTAAATTAGGGTAAATGATGCCCTACTTTGACTGAAAACTTAAACTGTTAACTATAACAGAGATTCAGCTCTTCGCTTCTATATGTATATTTTTGTCACCAGAGTTATTGGTGGGGCTCAGTGCATATACTGAGTTATACCACTCCTGGTGGTCTTTTTTTTTTTTTTGGAGGGTGACAGAAAGAAATAGATGGAGAGAGAGGAGAGATACAAAGGGGGGAAATGAGATAGAGAAAGGAAAAAACAGGAGTGACACCTGCCACATTGCTTCAATACTCATGAGGCTTCCCTCCTATAGGTAGGAACTGGGGGCTTGAACCCAGGTCCTGGGGCATGCCAACACTTGCACTCTACTGGGTGCACCACCACCCAGCCTCTTCTTTAGTTTTAGCTTAAGGATAGGTCATAGTGAACAGCAACAACAAAACTTGAAAATGAGGACTATTTCAAATGGGATAAAGTGACATTATTCTGGAACCACAGTTCCCATTTTTCTTTCTTTTTTAATTTTTTCCCCTAAGCTCAGTGAAATCTAGCACACACAAAATACATCTTGTCTTTTTTTAGGAGCAGAAGCCAGCTGCTGACTTGGAAGATGTCTTAGAGTTTCATTTATATTACCACCACCACTACTACTACTACTGGTGATTCATTAATTGCCTTTTGCAAGTTTCACTGCAGTTTTAGGTTGTATCACTGATTATCAGCAGAGCTGGGTTTGTATATGCCAGTCTTAGGGTAAAGGGGACCATCCAGAGATGCTCTAGCTAATGACATGGGTGGGAAACACCTTTGGGGGGTAGTTGTTATTCTCTTACGTCACCTTTATAGTCAGGAATAAGAACGGGATTCGCTGTGTGAACCAGAAGGCTCATTTGTGTTATGCCAGTGAATGAGTCAGGAGCCTGGTAGATCAGTTGTGGAAAACATCGCTTTCCTTAGAGTTGATGGCAGCACACAATTTCCTCAGGGAGGAAAGAGGAGATCTTCAGCCTGACAGGTACTCATTGCCTCGGGAAACCTGTCCTGGTTGGAGACTGAGCATTTAACAGTCTTGAAGTAATCAAGGACATTGATCTTGTTTGTCTTATCTACCTCTGAGGACTCAGCACCTATCACTAAGCTGAACTGAAAATTTCTGTAGCCATGAAAGTAAATGGAGAAAACTTCAATACTTATTTCTAAGTGAAAGACATGACTTAGGAAAAGATACAATCTATTTGCCACTCTTGAAAAATGAAAAACTAATGGGGGGGGGGCAGGGAAAACAGTTAGTGGCACACCAGGTTAAGTGCACATAGTACAATGTTCAAGGATCCTCGTTGGAGTCCCTGGCTCCCCACCTGCAAGGAAGTGGCACTTCACAAGTAGTGAAGCAGGTCTGCAGGTATCTATCTTTTTCTCTCCCTTTCCATCTTCCCTTCCCCTCTCAGTTTCTCTCTGTCTTGTTCAATAAAATGGAGGGGGGTGGGGAAAGGCCTCCAGAAGCAGTGGATTCATGGTGCAGCACTGAGCCCCAATGATAAGCCTGGAAGCAAAAAAAAACCTAAGGAGATAGTGAAAAATCAGTGGTTTTCGGTGTTGCACAGAGGAGTTTAGCACAGTGAAACTGTGTCATATGGTCTTGTTCATGTGAATATTATACACTTGTCAGCACTCATGGGAATTGCTGCACAAAGAATGATGTAAGTTGCAGTCTCAGTCAATAATAATGTACTGATGTCTGTCAATTATAACAAACAAAATATCAATGCAAAGATGTTTGTAAAAGGAGCAACTGGGGAGAAGGAACGGTATAAATGGGGTTGGAGGGTACTTTCTGCTCATTTTCTGTAAACCTTAAGTTGCAAAAAAAAAAAAAATTGCAGGCCCTAGGAAGTGGTTCAGTGGGTACTTAGAATATCAGAATAACATGCATTAAAAAAATTAGGGGGGTGTCATACATAGCTGGGCAGGGATCTGATTGGGATTGGGACAAAAACAAAGGTTCAAAGATTAGGTAGGTGTGTAAAGCTGGGAATCATCTCAATAAAAGTGAGGGTGAAATGGCTTGTGTGGCATAGAACTGGATGCAAGAACTATTATTATCTCTTGAAGTAATCAGAGGACATATGTGCGATTTTGAAAGTGAGCCGGGAGACTGTATAGTCACCCAGACACAGGCATACACAGACACACACCGGCACTCTTCTAGGGGTCTGCAAGTTGAAGATGGACTTGGCTGTTGAAGGTATGGGAGAAGGAAGTATCTCATTCAGTTATAAATCAAAGCCAGACCAACCTTCTTACCACCAAAAGGCAGTGAGGTTGTCCTTCTTGTCCCTGCCTTCACACCTCTTCTGGCTAACCTGTTGTGACTTCCTTTGTTCTTCTAATCAAGCCTGTCTGTATATATTTTAAGCTGCTTTCATCTGTGGGCCAACAGCAGTATGTCAAGTGGTAAAGAAAGATAATGAATGGAAAGCAAATACGATGTTCTCTACATCTTACCTCACGCAAGGAACACCCAAATCTGAAGACAACACATAGGAGCTGTAACCTGCTGGAGAGAGCTTCAAAACAAAACAAAGGAAAACTCATGCATAATCTCCCAAGTTTCCAAACATTGGAAAATCTTGAAATTTAGGCTGGATTACAACAGATTGGGCATTCCTGGAGTAGTTTGAAAGGAGAAGGCAATGTGAAGCCAGGCATGTTATCCTTTCAGAAGGCTCACTTTTACTGCTCATGAACCTGGGAAAATTCAGCTAAACCTCATTTTCTTTTTTCTTTTTTTTTTTCACCTTCAGTTGCTGAGGCTAGGTGTCAGCACTAAATCCACCACTTAAGGTGGCCTTTTTTTTTTTTTTTCCAATAGGACAGAAAGGGAAGGGTAGATAGAGGGAGAAAAATATAGACATCTGCAGACCTGCTTCACCGCTTATGAAGTGACCCTCCTGCAGGTAAGGAGCTGGGGGCTCAAACTGGGATAGTTGTGCCAGTCCTTGTGCTTTGTACTATGTGCGTTTAACCCGGTGCGCTACCACCTGACCCCTGAACCTTATTTTCACATCTCTCCATCTCTCTATCTCTGTCTCTTCCTCTTTCTCTCTCTCTTTTGCAACCAGCATTCTAACTGGGAATCAGCGCCAGCATTAACCCCAGTGGCCATTTTTCATTTTTTTTCTACACCTGCAGACCTGCTTCACCGTTCATGAAGCCACCCCCCTGCAGGTGGGGAGCCTGGAACTCGAACCGGGATCCTTAAATGGGTCCTTGCGCTTTGCGCCATGTGTGCCTAACCCTCTGTGCTACCGCCTGACCCCTGTGGCCATTTTTTTTTAAAGAAGGTGAGAGATGGAGAAAAGTAGAGAGGGAAAGAGAAAGGGAGAAGGAGAGACAAGAGAAGGGGAAACACCTGTAGCACTACTCTAGTGCTCATGAAGCTTCCCATCACAGGTGCGGACCAGGGAGCTTGAACCCCAGTCTTCACGTGTGTGGTTGCAGGTGCACTTTACTGGGCTGGCCACCACCAGTCCCACTTTCTATCTTTCTAATACATGGAAGAGAAACTATGAGGACACTTGGCCTTCATATTTTCAAATAAATTGAAAAGTAGAAAAAAGTTAATGCATGAAAGGAATCCCCATCTTTTCATTCCTTAACAACACGTATCCTTCACCACAGACAGTAAAACGAGATGAAGAAAGTGAAAGCCAGTCACAAACTCTTGGTATCATCATTATTCCTTCCCTCCCTGGAAAAGTACAGTTTGTCCAAATGGTAGCCAAGACCTGTCTCAATGATTGCTGAGTATACTCTGGTGACCTTGTGAAGCTGGAACTACATTGACTTATTTTCAAGTTCAGTAGACTATTGCCACCAGAGCTGCAGGGAAAGGCTCTAGGTCTTAGGTTCAATTAGAGACTCAGGGTTAGAGAGACAGCTCAACATTAGAGTGTAGGATTCCTATGCTTGAACCCCCAGAGGCCCCAGACTCAGTCCTTAGCACCACCATATGCCAGAATTGAGCAATATGCTTGTCATCTTCTCTCTAAATAAACAAATGTATTTTTAAAGTATTTTATTTAATGAGAGAAATAGAAAAAAGAGAGAGAAGAGAGAGACAGAGAAGAGAGAGGAGAGGGAAGAGAAAGGAGAGAGAGAGAGATGAGAGCACTGCTTAGCTCTGGTTTATGGTGGTGCTGGAGGGTCTCAGAGCCTGAAGCATGAAAGTTTTTTGCATAACTGTTATGCTGTCTCACCAGTCCATATACAAATACTTTTAAAAATATTTTAGCACCACTATATGTCAGAGGTGAACAATATTTTGGTCATCCTCTCTCTAAATACACAAATATTTTAAAAAAATAATTCAGTGTTAGTTGTGCAGTAGTGCAGCAGGTTAAACACACGTGGCGCAGAGCGCAAGGACCAGCGTAAGGATCCCACCCGACTCCCTGACTACAGGGGAGTTGCTTCACAGGCGGTGAAGCAGGTCTGCAGGTGTCTATCTTTTTCTCTCCCTCTCTGTCTTCCCCTCCTCTCTTGATTTCTCTTTGTCCTATCCAATGACAGCAGCAGCAACAACAATAATAATAACCACAACAATGATAAAATAACAAGGGCAACAAAAGGGGAAAAAATGGTCTCCAGGAGCAGTGGATTCCTGGTTCGTGGTGCAGGCATGGAACACCGGCAATAACGCTGGACACACACAAAAAATTAATAATAATCAGCATCACCCTATGCCAGGGTTTAGAAGTACTGTGGTCACTAAGTAAATAAATACTTAAAAATTACAATGAAATCATAAGTGATAAGACAAGCCAGATATTAATTCAAATAAATGGAAGATGATCACATTTTTCAAATAAATTTACAGAGTATGATACATCTAATGAAAAAAGGGACAACCTTCCTGAAGCTCTAGGTCTTATTTTTTAGTGATAAAAGGTACATATGCACATACTTAAATCTTAAAAGCTACTTAGGAAATTTATCAAAAAAGCCAAAACAAGATACATTTATTATTTAATCTTTATTTCATTTCTAAGAACAGCTACAACGAAGTATTCCTTAAAACACACATCCAATTACTTGTTCTACAAGAAAAGGAAGTTTCTGCCTCAAGCAAATAAGTTTTGTTCTTACAAAGAGATTAAGTAAACTGGACAGAAGAGAACAAGATACCTTGCCTGCTTGAATGGCAAGAACTGGTCCTAGCACTTAGGGATCTTTTGTAGGTTTACACAGGCCCAATCCACAGCTCAACAGAATCGTTTGACCCTGGGAATATCTCAAGCGTTAGCTTCAACAATGGGCTAATGAAAACAACATGGGAATGCTATGGAGAAATGTGCTTAAATATATCATAAAAAGCCATGAGTCAAATCTATGTGTTACTGCATGAGAATTACCTTGACAAACCTCTCAGTGGGACAAAATAACCTGTAAGTGGGTCCAAGTTTGCATAAAATAGATGTCCAGGCCCCCACACCTATGGACATCTAATCTTTGACAAAGGGGCTCAGATTATTAAATGGGGAAAGCAGAGCCTCTTCAACAAATGGTGTTGGAAACAGTGGGTTGAAACATGCAGAAGAATGAAACTGAACCACTGTATTTCACCAAATACAAAAGTAAATTCCAAGTGGATCAAGGACTTGGATGTTAGACCAGAAACTATCAGATACTTAGAGGAAAATATTGGCAGAACTCTTTTCCGCATACATTTTAAAGACATCTTCAATGAAATGAATCCAATTACAAAGAAGACTAAGGCAAGTATAAACCTATGGGACTACATCAAATTAAAAAGCTTCTTCACAGCAAAAGAAACCACTATCCAAACAACGAGACCCCTCACAGAATGGGAGAAGATCTTTACATGCCATACATCAGACAAGAGCTTAATAACCAACATATATAAAGAGCTTGCCAGACTCAACAACAAGACAACAAATAACCCCATCCAAAAATGGGGGGAGGACACGGACAGAATATTCACCACAGAAGAGATCCAAAAGGCCGAGAAACACATGAAAAAATTCTCCAAGTCTCTGTCAGAGAAATGCAAATAAAGACAACAAACAATGAGATACCACTTTACTCCTGTGAGAATGTCATACATCAGAAAAGGTAACAGCAGCAAATGCTGGAGAGGGTGTGAGGTCAAAGAAACCCTTCTACACTGCTGGTGGGAATGTTAATTGGTCCAACCTCTGTGGAGAACAGTCTGGAGAACTCTCAGAAGGCTAGAAATGGACCTACCCTATGATCCTGCAATTCCCCTCCTGGGGATATATCCTAAGGAACCCAACATATCCATCCAAAAAGATCTGTGTACACATATGTTCTTGGCAGCACAATTTGCAATAGCCAAAACCTGGAAGCAACCCAGGTGTCCAATAACAGATGAGTGGCTGAGCAAGTTGTGGTATATATACACGATGGAATACTACTCAGCTGTAAAAAATGGTGACGTCACCGTTTTCAGCTGATCTTGGATGGACCTTGAAAAAAATCATGTTGAGTGAAATAAGTCAGAAACAGAAGGATGAATATAGGATGATCTCACTCTCAGGCCGAAGTTGAAAAACAAGATCAGAAAAGAAAACACAAGTAGGACCTGAACTGGAATTGGCGTATCACACCAAAGTAAAAGACTCGGGTGGGTGGGTGGGCAGAATACAGGTCCAAGAAGGATTCAGAGGACCTAGTGGGAGTTGTATTGTTATATGGGAAACTGGGGAATGTTATGCATGTACAAACTATTGTACTTATTTTTTAATGTAAAACATTAATTCCCCAATAAAAAATTAAAGAAAAAAAAATTGACAAGAAAAAAGAAAAAGTCCCATCACTTCAGACAGCCACAGAATGTCATTCTTTTCAAAAATTTAGAAGCAAGAGCAGAGGGTAGATATCATAATGGTTATGCAAACAGACTCTCATGCCTGAGGCTCCAAAGTCCCAGGTTCAATCCCCCTGCACCACTATAAACCAGAGCTGAACAGTGTGCTCTGGTTAAAAAAAAAAAAAAAAATTGCAGCAGTCAGGAACCGATTCAATAAAAAAATATATATATAGAACTGGGGGAGTCAGGCGGGTTAAGTGCATGTGGCGCGAAGCGCAAAGACCTGCGGAAGGATCCCGGTTCGAGCCCAGGCTCCCCACCTGCAGGGGAGTTTCTTCACAGGTGGTAAAGCAGATCTGCAGGTATCTGTCTTTCTTTCCCCCTGTGTCTTCCTCTCCTCTCTCCATTTCTCTCTGTCTTATCCGACAGCAGCAACAATAACAATAATAACCGCAACAATGATAAAACAACAAGGGCAACAAAAGGGGAAAAAAATATATATATATATATATCTGGACAAGTGGTAGCTTGACGCAGAATGCTAACCGGGTGAAATAGACATCATGGTGGGAAATTAGCATATGCACATTCAAAGAACCACATGAATGGAATGACCAAGCAGAGAACACACCCCTGCCCCTCCGACATGCTTACCAATCTGGTAGTAGGATCCCTTTCCTTTGGAGAATTCTTTCTCATCTTATGTGATCCTGGTCATCCAATGAGTCACAATGGCCAGATCTTACCTCTACCAACAGGTGAGCATGTGACCGCCGGCATTGGACTCATAATAATGTGATGCCAGCCAGTATTGATCCAGACCACAGGAAAGCAGACAGTTTTCTTTCTTTCTTTTTCTTTCTTTTTTTTTTTTTCACCAGAGCACTGCAAAGCTCTGGCTTGTGATGGTATGGGGGACTGAACCTGGGACTTCGGAGCCTCAGGCATGAGAATCTCTTTGCATAACCATTATGGTATCTACCCCCGCCCAAGGCAGACATTTTTCTTGCCTGACCTAATTTGAGTCTTTTCATAGATCTTCCCCAATGGAAGTAGACCTAGGCTCACTTCCTTTTGGGTGACCCTGGGCTAGTAGTGGCTGTACCCCCTGCTGGCTAGTTTCAGAAATGCAGGAGGGGAGGATGGAGACAATATAAGATCAGATTTCATGAGAAAAAGCTGAATCTGGAGACATGGAAGGCAAGGGAAGGAGAGTTTTGGCTCAGGCCCTACACTGCCTGCTTGCAGGCACCTTTCACAAAAGTTCTTTGGAATGAGTAAACCGATCTGAATTAGGATTTAGTCCTTAACATTTGAACTCTCACTTAAGTAGAAATACTGCTGCACGATATTTGTGGTGATCAGAACACCTTTATAGTATCTAGATCTGACAAGTACTATTCTCCGTAAAATCTCACAACTTTACATTGTTCTTAGACCAGGAAATAACCTCCTTACCATGTCCTGTGTCCACAGGAACAGCTCTCTGTCCTTGTATTTTCTGTGTCACATGCAAGGGATTTTCTGGCCCAGAACTTCCCAAGGCTGATCCTTACCTGCCAGTTTCCATTTCAGCTGACACTTTTTCGAGACCTGCCTCAGCCACTCATGTCACACTGTTCTTTATTTACTTTGCACTACCTTATGTCTATTTTAAAAGTTCTTATTTGCTTGTTTATTATTTGCTTTAAGAAGGAGATAGAAAACAGAAGACTAAAACTTGTATATATACTACAATTATAACTAGAAAACATAAACCAGTGAGAAAATATACCCGATTCCTAACATTGGAGTCATGCTTAATTCATTTTCTTATTTCCCAAATTTTGTGTAATGCCTGTCTACAGTTTGATTAGTCAAGACTCAAAGAAAAAACTATGTTTTTTGAGACCATTAAACTCCTGACATTTTTTTCATGAAAAAATACTCAGTTCCCCAGTCTTTAAAAAAATCATTACTTTTTTTTAATATTTATTTTATTTATTTATTCCCTTTTGTTGCCCTTGTTGTTTTATTGTTGTAGTTATTATTGTTGTTGTCGTTGGATAGGACAGAGAGAAATGGAGAGAGGAGGGGAAGACAGAGAGGAGGAGAGAAAGATAGACACCTGCAGACCTGCTTCACCGCCTGTGAAGCGACTCCCCTGCAGGTGGGGAGCCGGGGTTCGAACCGGGATCCTTATGCCGGTCCTTGTGCTTTGCGCCACCTGCGCTTAACCTGCTGCACTACAGCCCGACTCCCAAAAAAATCATTACTTTTTAAAAATTTCTTTTTATTTGATAGGACAGAGAGAAATTGAGAGAGGAGGGGAAGATAGAGAGGGACAGAGAAACAGAGACACCTGCAGTGCTGCTTCATAGCTAGTGAGGCTTCCCCCTTTCCAGAGGGGACCAGGAGCTTGAACCTGGGTCCTTGTGCATGCTACTGTGTGAACTTAACCAGGTATGCCACCACACACAATATGACCTCAGCTTCCCAGTCTTACTGTACAGAAACTTATAATGAGAGGTTCTAACCTCAGCAAATCTCTTGGTTATAAAGAAGAAAAGATGAACTAAAGAGTATGTTTGCTACAATAATAGCTCATCATTCTGCTCCTAGTCACAAAGGATGAAACTCACATCGACTCACTGCTGAAATTCTCAAAGCATAAAATAAAGCCCTGATGAGTTTTCTACACATACACCTAAGCTTACACCAACACATATCAAAGATCAGATGAAATAACAAAAGTTCTTAGGGTCATTTGGCCCACTGCCATGGTCAAGAGAATAATGAAAAGTGCCCATTATTTATTATCTGCAGCCTGGGAGTAGTTAAGTGAAACTGAAAACTGAAGGCATAGACAAGATACTATTTTTATCTTCAAGTGGCATTTGTCACTAAAAATTAGCATTCCATCTAAGTCTCTCCCAAGTCCAAGATGATCACAATTGTTTCTTAAACTCAAACTCAAATTTAAAACTCATGACTTTTTCCTTCTTGAATCAATTTTAAAATTTATTTATTTATTCCCTTTTGTTGCCCTTGTTGTTTTGTTGTTGTAGTTATTATTGTTGTTTTATTGATGTCGTTGTTGGATAGGACAGAGAGAAATGGAGAGAGTAGGGGAAGACAGAAAGGGGGGGGGAGAAAGACAGACACCTGCAGACCTGCTTCATTGCTTGTGAAACAACTCCCCTGCAGGTGGGGAGTCAGGGGCTCGAACTGGGATCCTTATGCCTGTCCTTGCACTTTGAGCCACCTGAGCTTAACCCACTGCACTACCACTCGACTCCCAATTTATTTTTATTAGCTTTATTTATTGGATAGAACAGCCAGAAATCAAGAGGGAAGGGGCAGATAAAGAGGGAGAGACACCTGCAGCACTGTTTCACCACTCGAGAAGCTTTCCTCCTGGAGGTGGGGACCAGGGGCTTAAACCTGGATCCTTGCACATTGTAACATGTGCACTCAACCAGGTGTGCCACCACCCAGCCTCAAATCACATTCTCTTTTCTCCAGTCCTCACCTGGTTCTCTCATACACATGGGCTTAGCACACCTGCCTTTCAAAGATGCTGCAATTCCTCTCCTTGTTTTATTTGATAATTTTACCAATTTTTCAGCCGCCAAGATTGACGGATAACTTCACCCTGTTCACAAATGGTCATGGAGTGCCTGTATAAGGAAGATCCCAGGCATAAACAGGTCATTCTGCTCCTCTTAGAACTTAACTGTTTACTGAGAAGACCTAGCAAAACCAATGAACAAAGAAGCAAACACACATTTGGTTACATTCTACAAAGGAGACAAATAGGATACATTTCTAGGCTGGGGAGGAAGGTCCTTCTGAAAAAATAACAGATCTGAAGTATGAGGGGGACTTAGTTTAGAGCAGTATGAGGTGTAGGGCTAGCGTGAGGGTGTTTCTTCCTGGGAATGTGCTCTGGGTTGGAGAGAACTCAACCGGAGCCAACCTGGGCTGCTGCTTACTCAGCGACGCAGGAGAGGAACCAGGACTCGTGGCTGAGTGGGAACGCAATGCAGTGCCTTTATTCAGCAGAGACAATGCCTTTATATCTTTTGAAACAGAAGTGGCAAGTGGGAAAAGGAAATGGCTAGGAGATGGGGGTGAAGAAGAAGAGCATGAAGGTAGCAAGCTTCCATAACAGCTGTTGCAAAGGTTCTAACCAGTGAGGATTAAACCAATAAATACCCTGCAGGCAGGGAGGGTCTCAGGCAAAACAGTGATTATGTAAATAGACCACATTGTCCAGCAATGTAGGGGACCTGGTGTAATGACTAACAATGAGGCACACCTTATTTGAAGGCTAATAAGACCACAGCATCTTAAACAAGAGACTGAGTGACTCAAAGTTAGATGAATGTGGTTAGAAGATACCAGATCAAATCAGACCTTACACAATATAGTTGACCCTTTTTATCTGACCTCCCTTCCCTTCCTTTTTCCCTTGCTGGTCATGGAGTCTAAGTGCTGATTTTTGTTTCCGTTAGTTCTTTCTTTCTCTCTTTCTTTCTCTCTCTCTTTCTTTCTTTTTCTTTCTTCCTTCCTTCCTTTCTCTCTCCCTTTCTTTCTTTCTTTCTTTCTTTCTTTCTTTCTTTCTTTCTTTCTTTCACAAGTCCACTGCTCCTATGGCTATTTTTTCTTTTTTTTTTTTTACCAGGGGGAGGGAGGGGTAGGACAGAGAGAAGCTAAAAGGGGAGGGGAAGATAAACAGGGAGAGAGAATATAGACACCTACAGACTTGCTACATTGCTTGTGAGGAGACCCCCTGCAGGTGGGGAACTGGGGGGTCCTTGTGCAGGTCTTTGCACTTCATACTATGTGTGCTTAACCCTTGAGCACCACTGCCCTGTCCCCCTTTGCTTTGTTTCTGTAGGTACCATATAGGACTGAAATCATATGCTGGTGGTCTTCTCCATCTGGTTTATTTCACTAAACATAGTTTTCCCTGGGTCCATTCATGTTGTTGCAAATGGCAGGATTTTTAAAAATCTCTTTATGTAGTATCTGAGTAATATTCCATTTTGTAAATATACCAAATCATCTTTATCCAATCACTAGTTGGTGAGCACGTTGGTTGTTTCCAGCTCTTAGAAATTTTAAATAATTATATAATGCAGTTGAAGGTTTTAATCTTAAAAAGTACAAATTTGCTGTACTTTTACTTTTGCCTTATCAGTTTTCAAAATAAAGAATAGGTTCATTAATCTCAAAAACAATAGTAACTCTATAGCTTCTTTATATTCACAAAGACCTCTGGTTTCTTCCATTAGAGTTTTATAGCTTTTCTTATATAGGTCTTGATATTTACACATTAGTATTATTTTTTTTTGTACTAATATAAATGGCATTTTGTTTTCCATTTCAAATTCATTGCTGGTACTGAAGAGATCAATGGACTTCTTTTCCCCATTTATTTACTTATTCCCTTTTGTTGCCCTTGTTGTTTTATTTTGTAGTTATTATTGTTGTTGTTATTAATGTCATCATTGTTGGATAGAATAGAGAGAAATGGAGAGAGGAGGGGAAAACAGAGAGGAGGAGAGAAAGACAGACACCTGCAGACCTGTTTCACCACTTGTGATGCAACTCCCCTGAAGGTGGGGAGCCGGGGGGCTCGAACCGGGATCCTGATGCTGATCCTTGAGCATTGCGCCACCTGCACTTAACTCCTGTGCTACCGCCGACTCCCATTTTTCTTTTCTTTTTTTTTTTTTTGCCTCCAGGGTTATCGCTGGGGCTCAGTGCCTGCACTAAAAATCCACTGCTCCCGGTGGCCATTATTCCTTATTTTTAATTGGATAGGGCAGAAAGAAATTAAGATAGGAGAGAGAGATGGGGAGGTCAGAGAAAGAGACACCTGCAGGCCTGCTTCATTGCTCGTAAAGCGTCCACTCTACAGGTGGAAGAGTGGGAGGCTCAAACCACGATCCTTGCCCACGTCTTCGCAATTCAAACTATGTGCGTTTAAACTGGTGCACCACTGCCTGGGCCCCATAAATGGATTTTTCTATGTTAGCATCTCCTCCTGCAGCCTTGCTTTAATTAATAATATTAGCTCCAAAACTTTAAAAGTTGTCCTTTAGGATTTTCCACCTGGATGATCATTTATTATCTTTCAAAGGTCTTAAATATACCACTATGGATGAATTTAAACATCTTGCTATGCCTTAGTTTCTCACAATGATTATTTTTATTGATACATAATTCCCATCTTGGGCTAGTGGGAGTCGTCTTCAGTCGCTTCTTGAGTCCTTTGATATGACCTCAGTAGCCTTGGATCGCGCCACTGCTGTCTGGGATAGAAGGTGTTTCAAGTTCATCTCTGGTTTCTTGCCCCAGACCTGTAATCAGCTTATTCGCCAAGGAGAAGTGATTCCATTATTAGTAGTCCAGGTGGATTTGTATTCCACTGTCTACCACAAAGCAAAGATGACTTTAAGATCAGACTAAGAAGGAGACTTCTGAATACCATTCCCCAACAAGTGATCCCTTAAAGGAAAGATTCAAGAATGACTCCAAATTTTGAGTGAAGAGAGATGATGAAGCTCAGTATGAGAATAACGAATATTCTAGGAATGATTTGCACTGGGCACTGAGTCACCATTTTAAAATGCCAGTAGATAGCATGATGGCTACGCAAACAGACTCTCATGCCTGAGGCTCCAAAGTTCCAGGTTCAATCCCCCACACCACCATAAGCCAGAGCTGAACAGTGATCTGGTTAAAAAATAAAAATATATTGCAGGTGGGGGAGATAGCATAATGGTTATGCAAACAGACTCTCATGCCTGAGGCTCCTAAGTCCCAGGTTCAATCCCCCGCGCCACCATAAGCCAGAGCTGAGCAGTGGTCTGGTGTTTCTGTGTGTGTTCGCGCGCGCCTCTCTCTGCATTTCTCTAAAAAATAATTTAAAAAATTTAAAAATTAAATATATTTTAAATAAAATATCATATTTTACTTAAAATATTTCTAAGAATCCTATGCTTAGTAATGTTTATATCCTTACATATGATCTTTCAGTCCTTGTCTGCTAAATTGACAATGAAAAGTTGAAAGTAATTTGTTCACTCTATTTTATGGCTTACACATTTCTTTTCTATTTATTTATTTATTATCAGATAGAGACAGAGAGAAAGTGAGAGGGAAGAGACAGAGAGGAAAGAGAGACAAAGAGACACCTTGCAACCCTGCTTCACCACTCACAAAGCTTTCCCCCTGCAGGTGGGGACCAGGAGCTTAAACCTGGGTCCTTGCTTTGTAATGTGAGCACTTAACTAGGTGCACCGCTGCCTGACCCCCGTGGCTTACACATGTCCGTGCAGAGTATTTGGAACAGATCACTTTAAAAGCTACCCAATCAGGGTAGCATATATTTTGTGCAATTTTCTTATTTTGGTTGCTTCGATCTTTTCATTACTGTAGCTTATTTAAGACTGATTATAAACACAAAAAGTTGTATGACTTTAAATTGAAAAGGGGGAGGGGTTAATGTAAAGGTAGAGAGGTGTGGCATGGAGTCAAAAGATAGCCGGGCAATCCGGTGTCTGAGATGAAGCAGACAATTATCTGTACGTACCTTGTTTATCTCCATGCTTCTTGGTGAATTTACCTCAGACTTCTTCCCCTTACCTTGATTGTCAGTTCTCATTGTTTATTTTTACCACACTAACTGCATGCAGAAACAACTCTGTACGTTTTCTTCCCCAGTCCCATATCTGAACTGCACTAGATCTATTCCTGGGCAAGTTGTAGATCAGGAGGTAGAATTCTCCAGCACAAATATAGCTGCCAGGACCCCTCCCTGTGGATGAGGGTGGAAGTTGGGAGGAGAGGTTCCTACAGGACAGTATTGGGGTCAGGGCTGGGCTAACCCCTGAATGATGTCACTACAATGTATACAATACTTACAAGGCTGCTGTGAACCGGTATGTTGAATTCACTTTGTTTTTGCTTTGTCCTTGGAGAAGGTTCTTCAAAGTGGAATGACCATGCCTCAGAGTAGGAAAAGTTCATGACTTGCTCCTTAGACAATGTGAGCTGGCTGTGCTGATGACGGGAGAGGAAATAAGACTTGGGAAATACTGGTCTGGCAACTCTCAAGAAGCTCTTCCTTATCTCCATGGGATGCTTCTTAAGTCATTGCCTGTTCCGCCTTCAGAAAGCACTAGAATGAAAGCATTCTCTTCACATTCTTTTTTTTTTTTTTTTTTTTTTTTTTCTGTCTGTCCCTTCAGTAGTGTTTATTGAACAGAGGAAATGAGAGAACAATACAACTCAATGTTCATGCAGTAACATCACATTCTCAAGGGGAGTTACGAAGTTGCAAATTAATTTTTTTCCCTTCCAAACAAATACCCTTCTTCCTTTCCTCATTGCTCACATTGGATCCATTTCTACCCTTGGCCATAGTTTCTGACTGAGGTCCTGAACACTTTCCCTCAAGAATACAAGCCTGGGACATTGCATTGATCTAACCCATCACACCTGTCTGACAAAAAGCCGACTTTGGAGGATATGGTTACCCAAGTATATTTTACATGCTTTTAACAAAAATGAAATTGTTCCTTTTCTTTTCTTTTCTTTTTTCTCTTCTCTTCTCTTTTCTCTTTTCTTTTCTTATCTTTTCTTTTCTTTTTTCTTTTTGACTAGAGATGCAATCTACTTTTGGATTCCCTGAAGCATGAACTTGGGAATGAAACAGGGCTCTGCTCAAGATGGTGGCAGGAAACTGAGGGGTGGGGTGGAGGGGGAGACTGAGCTAAGGCAAACCAGGCCCACATCACCCTAGCTCCTCTGGCTGGGTGAGCCATGATGCAGAGCCAGGCAGGAAGAGGGAGGGTGAGGAACCAGATAGTTTGAAACAGGAGGCACTTAGCTGACCTGGGGGGATGACAAAGCAGAGTCTCTGGGCAGGAAAAACTCCCAGGAGCCTGCTCAGGAAGCAAAGGTGGGCATGGAGCCCTGGGGTTCAGGGGGAGAATGAGGAACAGGAGCAACTCCACCGTCTTGAGGCACAGAAGGGTTAACAGAGGTTCTATCCCAAACACCAACTTTCAGAGAAGTTACCAATATAATATAATACCCCCGGTGCCTTTTTTTCTTCTTCACCCTATTACAATATTGCTTATTCTATTTGTTTGGGGGGGGGGGTGGGAGCAGGGGCGAGAAAGGAGGCAAGAAAGCAGGGCTGAGCTCTGGCAGATGGTGGACCCTGAAACCTGGGCTCTCAGGCCCTCCAGTCTTGTGCTATACTAGGTTGAGCTATCTCCCTGTGCCACACTCCCCATCTCTGCCTTGTGCTGCTTATTCTACACTGTACAATTCATCAAGGCACTGTCAGTACACGAGCCTTGATTCCAAATTAGAAGCTTCCTCCTCTGACTTGGTTTTTGGTATAGGTGATGAGGACTGGCATGGTCATAGCATGACGGGCCCCTGTAGGTGCCATCTACTGGGGCTTCTGCCCAGGCAGGAGGTGGTGTCTTCTCGAGGGTGCCTCAGTTTCTGGAAAGTTCTTCCAGAAGCACAAAGGAGAAGGAAGGGGCCTTCTCTTACCTCATTCCTGGGTTCCCACACTCCCACTTCATTGTAGGGTGCGAAGGGAATGACCACTGGCTTTCAAGTTTGCAGAGAAACACTCTAGAAGGAAGCCTTTGGGAAACGGCCTTGAAACTTGTGAAACCAAGAAGGCCCAGGTGTGTCATAGCAGGACTGACAGCAATTTGGGGAATGCTGGGCCAGCATGCTGAGAAACTATTGGTCATTTGTTTAAAAGAATTGAAAGCTGAGTAGAAGCCATTCTGGCAGGTTTAGGAGATGTGTGTAAAACAGAGCAAATGAGGAAAGTAGGGGGTCATCTGATATTTCATGGGAAAGAAGAGAAACATCCATGTACAAAAATATTTTGGGGAGTCAGGTGGTGGAACACCTCGTTGAGCACACATGTTACAATGCACAAAGACCCAGGTTCAAGCCCCCCAGTCCATTCCCCGCAGGGGGAAAGCTTTGCGAGTGGTGAAGCAGGCCTGCAGGGTCCCTCTATCTTTCTCCCTCTCTATCACCTCCGCTACCTTCTTGATTTCTGGCTGTCTGTATGCAATACATAAAGATAATAAAAATATATTCTTTGCATCATTTCCATCTTTGTCTCTTACCCTGCTGTTTTCAGACTTAGCTTGGGAGCCTGCGAGTGGCCCCCACTCATTAATACTGAGGGATGTATTTGGCATGTGTTTCCAATATACTTACAATTCTTCTAAATTCTTCTCCATTCTGTTTTAATTCTCTCCTCTCATGCTGCTTTATTCAAAACTGTACTACCCATTACAGACTAAGCCTCCACCCCCATGAACATGCTTTGAGTTCTCACTTGACACAATCACCTGGGCTCTTTGTTAGTGGCTGGCCTTCCCCCTTAAGTGAAGTCTCAGCTCTCTCCTTGGCTAGAAATGACATGTCCAGGCATACTCTCCCTGGTGTTGCATCTTTTTTGGATCCTGCGCTTTGTATAGTAAAGAAGTTTGATTTTATATTTAAATGCTTCCTTGAATTCAAAACAGAGAGAATAGGATTCCAGGATCTTCAAAACACGAGGGGAAGATGAATCCACAATGGAATTCTGTCAAGAGAAGCTTCCAAGATAAATGGGGGGTGTGCTGTTTATCATACACCCTGGAAGTGGGAGGATAATTTTTTTGAAAGGGAAATATCTCAGGTGAGATGTTATGAGTAATTAAAATAATGACTTCAATTATTCCAAACTATATATGAGAACCAGAATCCACCAGAAGGAGCATAATTTAACTAGGTGGGACTACAATTTTTCAAAGCAGTGAGTTCCCACTTGCATCAGGAAAATTCTTTTTTCTTTTTTTCCCCTCTGCAATGTTATTGACCTACTTTCACACGTGGACTAATAAATCCCAGGCCCCTAAGAGAGTAGGGAGAAAAGTTACTTGCTTATATTCTATAATTTATGACACTAATTTATGGTCCTTCAAGTCTGGGCAGGGGATGGGCTGTTCTTGTTTTATAGAAGAACCTTTTTGTCCTTTGTTGGGGATGTTTCCAGCAATTTAACAATTGACTCTAATAGAACCTTATGAATAAAACTAATGAAAACATGGAGAAATGAACTCTGGAGACCAAACATACAGTAGCTTATTGTTCACTCTCTGGAGAATAGAAATACCTTCTCTCACAAGGTACAATGGTGCAAACAGGAACTAACACTCGAATTTCAATGAACAAGGCATCCAGGGTCAGGAGCAGGCCATTCTTGCTGACCTTAATCTGGTGGGGTACAATAAACGCCATAAACGGGCATGAGCATGGAGGTGGATGGTTCCGTCGTCTGGGTGTTCTCGGGTGGTTGTTCCAGTCAACTTAGTACAGCACATTCGCTTTGTCCTCTGACCCCTCAATGCTTTCTTGAAGGGGCCGTATATAATAATAACTTTAAAAAAAACAACAACAAGCTCCCTGCTCAGCTCTAGTTTATGGTGGTGTTGGAGTTTGAACCTGGGAGTTCAAGTGCTTTGTATAATCATTATGCGATGTCCCAGCCTACCACCGTCTCTGCATTTTGCCTTGGGTACCCTGGACTCATCAGCTGGATCTGGAGAGTTGTGTAGGACATATGGAAATGGGGTGTAGGGATAGCTGAAACCTCATAGCTTTTAGTAACTGGGCTCGCAGTATATCTAGCCTTTCCAAGTTATAAGCTTCCCAGTTACAATCTATCTATTTATCCTCATAGTGTGCAAAATGATTATAAGAGCATAGAGGACAATTGCTTTACATTGTGCTCCTTGCTTTACTGGTGTGTGACATCTGTGATGTTTCTAAAAACATGACTGCTCGAAGTAAAGCCAGTGCTAAGTTTTTTTTTTAATGTGGAGAGGAGATAGACAAACTCATTGTATATTTATTTATTTATTATTGGATAGAGATGGAGAGAAATTGAGAAGGGAGTGAGAGATAGAAAGACACCCGCTCTCCCCTATCTTTCTCATATATAAATAAATAAAATCTTTAAAAAAAAAAAAAAGAAAAAGGAAAAGAAAGACACCTGCAGCCCTGCTTTACCACTCGTGAAGCTTTTCCCCTACAGGTGGGGGCCAGGGGCTTGAACCTGGGTCTTTATGCACTATAATGTGATCGCTTAACCAAGTGCTCCACTGCCTGGCCCCCTAAGTTCTTTTAAAAGTTAGTCAACAGAAGGAAAAAATACTAAGTCAGTGATATGAAGCTATCACATAGTAGTGACATCATCATCATCATCATCATCATCATCATCATCATCATCATCATTATTATTATAGAGAGGCAGAAAGAAAGAGAGACCACCACAGCACTGAAGCTTTCGCCATGAATGCGGTGGGGGCCCGGCTTGAACCTGGGTCATGTACATGGCAAAGTAATGGATTATCCAAGTGAGCTATTTTGGCAGCCCAAGACATTATTTTTGGGTGAGTAATACTTGGAATAGACTGGACTGGGTGTTATGCCCAGAAGTATGAGTCCCGATCTCACGCAAAGACGACCAGAATCACATGCAATAGCAAGAGCCTTTATTAGCAAGCTTAAGCTTGGGCCGCCAGCACCCTTCTACGCGAGGGGAGAGGGGAGAGTCTGTGACCCTGATCATTTTTCATCTCAGCTTTTTATAGTTATAGTACAGGTGGGAATATTTACGTGGAACAAGGAACAGTTGGTTTCGGGTCAACGGCTGTTCTCCTTTCTCAATATTCGGGGACTTTCTCTGATTGGTTGGGTTCAGGTGGAACTTTTTGTTAACCTTTTCTCTGGCTTCTTCACTGGGTATTTTCAAAAGTGTGTTTTGGCTGTCCATCTAAAATGTCTATGGCTTTTTTTTTTTAAGATATTTTTTATATTTATTTATTATTTATTCCCTTTTGTTGCCCTTGTTGTTTTATTGTTGTAGTTATGATTGGTGTAGTTGTTGTTGGATAGGATAGAGAGAAATGGAGAGAGGAGGGGAAGACAGAGAGGGGGAGAGAAAGATAGACACCTGCAGACCTGCTTCACCATTTGTGAAGTGACTCCCCTACAGGTGGGGAGCCAGGGTCTCGAACTGGGATCCTATGCCAGTCCTTGCGCTTTGCGCCATGTGCACTTAACCTGCTGCACTACCGCCCGACTCCCAATGTCTATGGTTTTTAAGCCTTTGTTCCATACCATGCTCCCATTAACCTTAACAGACAAGCCAAAATTAGGTAACATAGAGGAGGAGTGAACAGCAGAAGTGAAACAAATATGGAAAGACATGGATGTTTCTTCATCTGATGCCTGTGCAATAAGTTAAACTGGATCTATTTCCTTTGAGAGAAAAAGACAGATACCTGCAGACCTGCTTCACTGCCTGTGAAGCGACTCCCATGCAGGTGGGGAGCCAGGTGCTTTAACCTGGATCCTTACTTCGGTACGATCCTTATGCCGGTACTTGAGCTTTGTACCATGTGCACTTAACCCACTGCGCTACCGCCCGACTCCCTCTAACGTATTTTTTTAAACTTTATTTTATTTGATATGACAGAGAGAAATTGAGAGGAAAGGAGGCTAGGGAGGAAAAGAAACAGAGAGACACCTGTAGCCCTGCTTCACTGCTCATGAAGCTTTCCCATCTGCAGGTGGAGGCTGGGGGCTTGAACCTGAGTGGTAGGGCATGTGCTCAACCAGGTGTACCTTCACCTGGCCTCTCTATTTCTTTTTATCTTGATAAAGAATATTCATAAAGCTGTATTAGCAATGCCTTGCAACTCTTTATATACAAATTATAAAAGATCAACCCCATCTTGAATTATACATTTTTACAAACGTCTTTCAGATATTTACATTAGGATCAATGCTGGGGTTTTGTAAGAACTTCGAGTTCTGTGGTGGTTGTCAGTAAACTCCTTACTGAGGTGGAAAGATAGTAACTTACATACTGGTTTCATTTACTGAGTGCCCAGCAATGGCCTTGCACTTTATAACCTTTATCTTATGTAATCCTCACAACACCGCTACAAAAGAGGCATTATTTCCCCTATTTTCAGGTTAAGAAACTGCAGCTCTGGATTTCCTAACTTGTTAACTATCTTACCCAAGGGCTCAGGGCTAGGCTGTAGCAAGCATGAAAAATATGCTACCCAGGTCTGTCTCTTCTCTCCCTACAACATTAAAAAAAAAAATTATGCAAGTGTTTTAGAGAAACCTCTCTTGCTACGTGTGAAATATAGAGGGTTTGGGGCTAGACCAAGAAAAACACAGAGGAAATCGATTCTCACAGTAGGTCAGAGGCTTAGGATGAAGCAGTGAGCGCAAGGTGGATCCCTGCAAAGGCGTGAGTGCTAGTCCTGGAAATCTTCCCTCTGCCTTAACAGTCTGTACCGCATTGTTGAAACCCTGGACTGAGACTCTCCCCCCACCTCTCCAGAGACCCAACGCGTCTTCAGCACCCATGTTCAGGGAGAAAGCTGGCGTCATTCGTATGTACACTTGTTTTTCTCGTCTCTCCCCTCCCTGGCTGATCTGTTCACATCCCTAACAAAAAGCCCCTTCTCCCATTAGTTATCTTCTCCACCAGCTGCCAAGAGGGGCCACGCTTTTGTCAAGCCTGGACAGCCATTCTTGGCCTCTCCTTTTTTAGCATCAGGGGGTCCATCTGGAATGTTCTGAGAGGTCTCTATTGCCCTTTCCTTAGGAATTCTCTCTACTGTCCAAAAACAGCAGGAAGGGTGGGGAAAATAGCATAATGGTTATACAAAGAGACTCTCATGCCAAAAGCTCTAAGGTCCCAGGTTCAATACCCTGTACCACCTTAAGCCAGAGCTGAGCAGTGCTCTGGAAAACAAAGCAAAAACAAACAAACAAACAAACAACAACAAAAACAACAACAACAGCTAGAAAGCTCCGATATTCTGTCTTCCATCAGCACCACCATAAGTCAGAATTAAGCAGTGCTCTAGTAAAAAGATATAATAAATTAATAATAAAATAAAGTAAAACAAAATAAAAATTTTGTCATAAATAAAGCTATCAACCCAAAAGGCAATATTACTATGGAAATTATTTTTTAAAGGCAAGCTGGTAGAGCACCGAGTAGAGTGCCCGTGCTACAATCCACAAAGACCCAGGTTCAAAGCTCCAGTCCCATCTTCAAGGGGAAAGTCATGAAACAGTGCTATAGATAGATCTCTGTGTGTGTCTCCCTTCCCTCTTGATTTCTCTTTCCAATAGATAAATGAAATTCAACCTGTTGCATGAACTTCCATACTATTTCCCCAGCCCCCCTCACCTACTCCCCATTCACCCCCCCAGAAAAACCTCTTGTGTGACTCCCCCCCCCCCACATACACATTTCTGGTATCCACCATGGTTCTCATAAAATGTAAGGTGTGTGTGAATTTGTTTGCTGTATTCTTTTTTAAACTTTTATTTAGTTATTTATTATTGGATAGACAGAGACAAATTGAGAGGGGAGGGGGGGAGATAGAGAAGGAGAGAGACAGAGAGACATCTGTAGCCCTGCTTTGCCACTCGTGAAGCTTTCCCCCTGCAGGTGGGGACCAGGGGCTTGAACCTTGGTCCTTGTGCAAGTGCTTAACCAGGTGTGCCTCCACCTGGCTCCCTTGTTTGCTGTATTTCTCTATAGTCCACAAATAAGTGAACTGATCCAGTCCTTCATCTTTTTACTTATTCCACTTAATTCCAAGTGGACCATATATTGATTCCATGTTTTAAATCCAAATGTGAACAGTTGCAGTTGTATTCCATACAGTTTGTCTTAGTGAATAACATCACACAGGGCCTAGGGAGACAGTGTGGTGGTTATACAAAACAACTTTTTTGCCTGAGGCTCTGAGCTCTGGTCTATCCCTTGCTCCACCATAAACCAGAGCTGAGATAGAGCTGAGCAGTGCTCTGGTAAAAAACAAACAAAAAATAAAAACAAAACAAAACAAAAACAACCCCCTCCCCGAACACAAACAAGTAAGTCTAAGGACTGACACTGGAGCTATTAATTATCTTTCAATGTCAAGATTAAACAGCAGTCGGTATTTTTCTCACAGCTTTTATTACAGACCATGTTATTTGTTCGGGGTTTTTTAATCCATCTACCCCACTAGCTCCAAGTTCAATGAGCTCGGTGACTTTTGGTCACTTCCCAGCACCTAGCACAATGTTCATGACATACCAGGATTCAACAAATACTTGCTAAGTGAATATTTCTTTTAAGAAGATTTTAGTAAGATCTCCTTCTCCACAAAAGCCTACAACTTTCTCTCATATCTTACAAACTACAACACTCTGACTTTGGCACTGCATCTAAAAACACACATGGGGTGATTGGTGTGTAACCCCCCAATGCCAGAAGCACCCACCCCTCAGTATGACCCTCCATGAATGGAAGTTCACGGCACACCTCACAGTGGCTCTGGGAGGAGGGCTTTCTGTTAGTCCCACTATCCAGAAGGGGAAACAAAGGCACTCTGAAGCTTCATCTGGGTCTCTAGATTCTGTACCAGAATCTGTGCCTTTTGTTTTTAAAATTATTTTATTATCCTTCTTTAAAAATTTTTGTATTATCTTTATTTATTTATGGATAGAGATAGTCAGAAATCAAGAAGGAGGGCAAGGGTAGATAGCATAATGGTTATGCAAAAAGACTCTCATGCCTGAGGCTTTAAAATCTCAGGTTCAATCCCCTGCACCACCATAAGCCAGAGCTGAGCAGTGCTCTGATAAAAAAAAAAAAAAGAAAAGAAAAAAGAAAAAAAAAAGAAATCGAGAGGGAAGGGAGGGATAGAGAGCATGACGGACAGACACCTGCAGCCCTGCTTCACCACTTGTGAAGCTTTCCCCCTGCAGGTGGGGACTGGGGGCTCGAACCTGGGTCCTTGCACATTATGCGCTCAACCAGGTGCGCCACCACCCAGCCCCTTATTATCCTTCTTCTACGAAATGTCATGATAACTTTTGTCTCTGTAAGCATCTGTGACTTTTTTGTGCAAAGGTAGCAGCATTAAGGTATATCCTGAGCTGGGGAGATTGTTGAGCAATGGAGCATAAGATTTGCAAGCATGAGGCCCCAGATTCCCTCCCAGGCACCACACCTGCCAAAGCTGAGTGGTGCTCTGATATCTCTCTTTTAAAAATAAATACTGGGGAGTCAGGCGGTAGCACAGCGAGTTAAGCACACGTGGCACAAAGCTCAAGGACTGGCATAAGGATCCAGGTTTGAGCCCCTGGCTCCCCACCTGCAGGGGAGTCATTCCACAAGTGGTGAAGCAGGTCTGCAGGTGTCTGTCTTTCTCTCCCCCTCTCTGTCTTCCCCTCCTCTCTCCATTTCTCTCCGTCCTATCCAACAACGACGACATCAAAAACAACAAGGACAACAAAAGGGAATAAATAAATATTAAAAAGACATTTTTTAAATTAAAAAAATGCTGCACTTACTGGGTCACTGCAAACCTGTGTACTTTTGCTTTAAGATATATATATATATATTTTTTTTTTTCTTTAAGTTAATTTTTTTCTATTTATGCATTGGATAAAGACAGAGAGAAATCCACAGGGAAAGGATAGATAAGGAGAAAGAGAGATGACAGAACACAGCTTCACCACTTATAAAATGTCCCCGTTGGTATGGAGTGGGGACTTGAACCTGGGCCCTTCCGCACGGTAATGTGTGCTCAATTAGGTGTTCCATCGCCCAGCCCCTAAACAAAATAATAAGGCTCTTCCAAACAAGACTGTGTCGTGTCGAAATAGACTGGCTGCTTTACAGTGTGTCTCTTCTCAGTGCAAGTAAGTGACCAGCATTGCAGATGACATCATTACTGCCTGATCCTAGATGATATGCTTCCAAATACAAATGGATGTTGCATTAACTGGGAGAAGTAGCTAGGTCTAGAACAAAACAAATTTTAAAGGAAGCATTATTATTTTAAATATTAATATGACTCTAGTGGGAAAAAAAGTGTTCCGGATAGTTTTTTTTTAAAGTTAAGAGAGGGGGAGTCGGGCTGTAGCGCAGCGGGTTAAGCGCAGGTGGCGCAAAGCACAAGGACCGGCATAAGGATCCCGGTTCGAACCCTGGCTCCCCACCTGCAGGGGAGTCGCTTCACAGGCGGTGAAGCAGGTCTGCAGGTGTCTATCTTTCTCTCCTCCTCTGTCTTCCCCTCCTTTCTCCATTTCTCTCTGTCCTATCCAACAACGACAACAACAATAATAACTACAACAATAAAACAACAAGGGCAACAAAAGGGTATAAATAAAATAAATATTAAAAAAATTAAAAAAAAATAAAGTTAAGAGAGGGACAATTTGTTCATGTATCATGTTAGGAGTAATTTTTATTGTGGAGCATGGAAAGAGTTCTTGAGATTTTTGTGCCTTTGGTCTTGTCGATTTCCATGCCTCTGGTCTTGTCGATTTCCTCTAATTGAGAGGGAAGAATGTGAGAAAGGTGCTAAATGGGGCTCACAGGAACCTGATCTGAGTGTCTGGATTTTACAAAAGGAGTGGCAATTTATCTTACCTTACAACTTTGCTGCTTTCATGAAAGAGACAGAAAGGGATGAGATGTAGGCTTTTGCTACATCATGGATGGATTTTAAGGGAACCACGCTGAGTGAAATAAGCCAGGAGGAGAAAGACAGAGACTAGGTGACCTCATTAATAGGTGGGAATTAAGAAACAAATAAAGGGAAAAGGTAGGGTGAACCACCAGGTATACAAAGCAGATCTGAGAATACAAACTGGGGAGGTGCCAGGAAAGAAAAAGGGAGTTGTAGGCCAGTGCCCTATGGTAAAGGGACACTGTGTGATGGGTGGGCTGTGCTGGCATATATTTTGGGAACATATGAAGCTATTCCTTTGAAACAGTCTTATCAAACAACATTTCTTCCAAAAAACTTTTTTAGGAGGCTTTGAAGTGGCACACCTGGTGAACATACATATTACCATGCCTAAGGACTCCAGTTCAAGCCCCACTCCCCCACTTTCAGGAGGGAAGCTTTATGAATAATGAAGCAGGTCTGCAGCTTTCTTTCTCTGTCCCTCTCATTTCTTTTTCTTTCTTCTCCTCCTCCTCCTCCTCCTCCTCCTCTTCCTCCTTCTACTCCTTTTTTACCAGAGCACTGCTCAGCTCTAGTTTATGGGGGATTGAACCTGGGACTTTGGAGCCTCATGCTTGAGAGTCTCTTTGCATAATCATTATGTTATCTACCCCACCCTCTCCCACCCTCTCTACCCACCCCTCCCCTCTCAATTTATCTCTGTCCTATCAAATAATATAGAAAGGGAGGGGGGAGGAAAAAATGGCTCCTGGGAGTGATGGATTCATTATGCAGGCACTGAGCCCCAGGGATAACCCTGGTGGCAATAAAAATAAAAAACAAATAAGAATGAAAAAACAAAAATTTTAAAAAAGAGACACCAAAGCAAATTGTTGTTTAAAAATCCTATTCTACATTTGTTTTTGCCTTTTTTTAATGTGGTGTTAGGGATTGAACCCAGGGCCTGAGACATGCAAGGCCTGAACTCAATCCATGCACTTTGCTACCCAGCCACTTCTCAGATCCAGCAACTTTTATTACTTTTCACAGAATTATTTGCATTTCAAAAGGACACATGTCCTTTTGAATGCTTTGCCTCTCAAGTGATGATCACACTGACCAGATAAAGACTCTGACCAGCAGGAGACACAGCGGCCCTTGGCCACTTGGGGTACACCATCAGTGCTGAACAAATGCACAGAGCTGTGCAGAGGGGCCTGAGCTGACACAGGCCTGAGGCGGCTCTTGCCCACGCCCAGAGGTGGGTCCCGATCATCCACATTCCTTCTGCCCCTTGCTCAATCTCACCTTTGACTTCCGGAACTAAATCAAGGAGATTCTTTCTGCTGGCTCACTGTGGGAGGGACCAGTAATTAAGTAACACTGTATCTGCTGATCACCTTAAGGCACCTCCCCTAGACTTCCTTCAACAGCTGGAGCAGCTGGGGCTTGGGCACCTGCAAGGAAACCCTGTCCCCTCCCCTCCCCTCCCCTCCCCTCCTCTCCCCTCCCCTCCTTCCCTCCTCTCCCTTCCCTTCCCTTCCCTTCCCTTCCCTTCCCTTCCCCTCCCTCCCCCCAGCAACAAGCCTAGAGAATCATTTAGGTGTAAAAAAAAAACAAAAAAAAAAAACAGGGAGAAATACAGATAAATATCCCCTCTCACATAGCCAGCTCTGATCTTGTCAGAGTTAATGACGGTTGGTCTATTCCTATAAATAACTCACCTGGATAGTGTGCCAACTCTGCCATGGTTCAAGCCTGCCCACACTGCCATGTCATATTAAAGAAAGCTTCACTGCTGTGGTGTTTTATTTTAATTGTTATTTTTTGGATAGAAACAGCCAGAAATTGAGAAGAAAGGGGGAGATAGAGAGGGAGAGAGACAGAGACACCTGTAACACTGCTTCACCATTTGCAAAGCTTTTCTCCTGTGGGTGGGGACTCGGGGCTCAAACCTCGGTCCTTGTACATTGCAACATGTGCACTCAACCAGGTGTGTCACCACCTGGCCTTTCTTCCTCTGTCTTTGTTTCTGTCTTTCTCTTAAAAAATTGGTCTGGAGTAGTGACACCCCAGCAATGAAAAATAAAATGAAGAAGAGAAAAGAAAAAGAGAACTCAGTACACTAACTGGATAGCCTGTTATGGCTCCTTTTACAAGATGCCTTCCTCAGTGGTCTGGGGAATTTTCATTTCCATCCAGTCTGCAAAGTTCTCATCTACCCTGAAGATACCTATCTGCTGAGCAGAAGCTACAAAAATCAGGTTCCGGGGGGTCGGGAGCTAGCACAGTGGGTTAAGGGCACATGGCACAAAGCACAAGGACCAGCACAAGGATCCTGGTTCGAGCCCCCGGCACCCCACCTGTGGTGGGGGGGTCACTTCACAAGCAGTGAAACAGGTCTGCAGTTATCTTTCTCTCCCCCTCTGTCTTTCCCTCCTCTCTCGAATTCTCTGTCCTATCCAACAATAACAACAGCAATGACAACAATGATAATAATATCAACAATAACAATAACAACAACAATAAACAACAAGGGCAACAAAAAGGGGGGAAATAGCCTCTAGGAACAGCGGATTCATGGTGCAGGCACCGAGCCCCAACAATAACCCTGGAGGCAAAAAAAAATCAGGTTTCTTTGCTATGTCACATGAAATAAATCTCCCATTTCATTTTTTTTTTTTTAGAGAAAAAAAATGCATCTGGTAGCAATATAAGGACAGTCTTTTAAAGACCATGGAAGTAGCACCACTCTAACAAAACTTCCTTTTGGCACTTTACCTCCCACATGTGCGGTTCGAATATAGTAGCACTCACAGCGCACATACATTCTCTACAGAAATATTTAACAGTAAATAAATCCACCCACAGGGACAAAAACCTGTTCTTTGGTTTGTTTACTGAAATGTACTCTATATACAGTGCCAAATCACTTATGCTATGAGTTCGGCACAACTTCTTGTGTTCTGCTTACTTTCCAGGAATGAAGGCTCTGGAAGGTCAGGAGATGTGACATGTAAAGTTTATGCACAGTTGGACAGAGCACAACGGTCAAAAACAACATGACCCTTGGCTTTGCCTGAGTTCTCACATGGCTTCAACTTCTCCTGTTCCATTCAGATTTCTCCCCTGGGAACAAGTGACATCTCCACCGTCTGTAAACCCTCTTCTGTCCATGTTGTTGATGCCAACCCCTCCCCACCTCAGAACATGCCTTCTCCTAGTTTTTCTCCACCCAGTTTCACTGCTCCACCATAAAATTCCTTGTTCTGGGGACAACGGGTTAAGCACACATGACGCAAAGCACAAGGACCGGCGTAAGCAGGTGGTGGGGGGCGTCGCTTCACAGGCAGTGAAGTAGGTCTGCAGGTGTCTATCTTTCTCTCCCCCTCTGTCTTCTCCTCCTCTCTCCATCTCTCTCTGTCCTATCCAACAACAATGACAGCAATAACAACAATAATAACAACAACAACAAGGATAAACAACAAGGGCAACAAAAGGAAAAAATTATCCTCCAGGAGCAGTGGATTCGCAGTGCATGCACCAAGCCCCAGCAATAACCCTGGAGGCAATAATAAATAAATAAATAAATTAATTAATTAATAATAGTCTAAAAAAATTCCTTGTTCCTTTCTTCTCTCGCTTCCTATGTGTCCTGCCCTCTGCATGTCCTTGAATGTCTCTTCTCCATCTGGTTCCCTGCAGCAGCAGCGCATTCTCTGCTGTCTCCTGGGTCTGTGCAGCAGCACCTGGGTGCTCCATGCTCTCGCCCAAAGAAAGCCAGAGGGGCTGATGTGTTCATGTGCTTTTAGGGTCAGGTGTTCAAAGCTGGGAGCTGGATCACAAGAGGCAGCTGTGTGGCTACCTCACACGGATTCTGAGCTCTCTGCCCGGCCAGGATCTGGCCTCTTCCTGCTTTTCCTAACTGGTCCCACCTGGTCTCTTGCTCATTCCATCTCAGCTTCACTGAAAATTCTGATGTTACCAAAACCCTTCCTCTATCTGGGAGTGGCAACCCCTCTCCTCCTTCAGAGCCTGGTATTCGCTGTACCTTTCTCTTGGGGCCTGGTCCCTCAAGTTTATATTTTTCTGCTCAATTTTTAGACCTTACTTTCAGTTCAACCTCTCTCTCTTACACACACACCACACACACACCACTAATCTACCTCACACCACATTATAGATACAATACACACACCACACAATAAATGCACAATACACAATACACTCAACACACACCTCACACCATACAGTACCCAGACCACCACCCTCACAATAAATGCACAAGACACTACCGGGCTAGCATGGGGGTGCCTCTTCCCCGAGTGTGTGCTCTCTGGGTTGGAGAGAACTCAACCAGACTCAGCCTGGGCTGCTACTCACTCAGTGATGCAGGAGATAGATGACTCAGGAACCTGTGGCAGCGTGGTAATGCAAAAGGGTCTACTGATCAGAGAGCCAATGCTTTTATAGGATAAAACCGGAAGTGGCAAGTGGGAAACGGAAATGGCTAGGAAAGGAGGTGGAGAAAGGCAAAAGCATTCTGGGAAGGTAGAAACTTCCTTAGCAACTGTTTTGAGGGTTTTAACCGGTGGGATTAATGTTACCCCCCGCAGGCAGGCGGGTCTTGAGGTAGAAAGAAGATAGATCATTGGGATGGGTGGGGATCTTTCAGGCATAACAATGATTATGTAAATAGGCCATAGTATCAGCAATGCAGCAGGGGGGGCTGGCTTAATGCCCGACAAAACATCACCACAATACACATTGCACACAATAGATACAACCCACACACTTCATACACAACACACAAACCTCCCACTTTGTCTTTTCAGTGGCAGCATTCATGACATAAGTAATCATGTTTCTTTACTGATGTTTACTGACCATCTGCCTTTTCACTAGCTGAGAATAGCTTAATTTTGTTGAATGAATAATTTACAAACTGTAGGCACAAGATAACAAGCCTTAAAAAAGAAGGGGGGGACTGGGAGATGGTTTACCTGATACAGTCCACACTTTTCTACAACAAGGCCCCAGGTTCAACTTCCAGGTTGCCACATGGGAGCACCATGCAAGGGTGAAGCTTCACAAGAGGTGGGGCAGTGCTGTGGTGTCTCTTCTCTCTCTCTCTCTGCCTCTCAACCTCTATTTGGAAAAGACAGAAAGGAAGGGGAGTGGAAGAGATCTATTTGTATATTCCAGATTTAAAAAATATTTCTGTGGGGTGAGCAAAAAAATAACTCACCTGGAAAGTGTGCCTTCTTCCCCACAGGTAGGATGCAGGTTCAAAGTTGGCCTTTGCCATACTAGAGAAGGCTTCAGAGCTGTGGTCTTCCTCTCTCTCTTGTCTTTGTTTCTCTCTTTCTATCTGCAAAAAGTTAGGCCAGAGCAGTGGAGACTTGATGATGACAAAACAAATTCTGTGACCCAGGAAGTGTCTCAGGGAGTTGAATGCACAAATTGCAAGCATGTGCACAATTTGGTCTCCTCTCCTCTCCTCTCCTCTCCTCTCCCCTCCTCTCCTCTCCCCTCCTCTCCCCTCCCCTCCTCTCCTCTCCTCTCCTCTCCCCTCCTCTCCTCTCCTCTCCTCTCCTCTCCTCTCCTCTCCTCTCCTCTCCCCTCCCCTCCCCTCTCCTCCCCTCTCCTCCCCTCTCCTCCCCTCTCCTCTCCTCTTCTCCCCTCTCCTCCCCTCTCCTCTCCTCTCCTCTCCTCTCCTCTCCTTTTTCCCCTCTTCCTCCTCCTCTTCTTCTCCTCTCTCTCTCAATAAACAAATGAACCTTAAAAACTAAACAGGCCCCCACACCTATTAAGGAATTGTGCGTTGCAACAAAGCAAAGGACTCTGGGAAGGAGGGTACAGGATGGGGTGGAGAGGGCTTTGGGGTCCAGGTGCATGATGGTGGAAAAGGATCTAAGTTGTGGAAGTGTTTTGCAGACACCTATTACAGGGAGATGAGAAAATGTACCCGTATGTCAACAAACGTACTGTCAACCATTACCCTCCCCCCACCATAAAGTGATCTGGAAAAAAAAACTAGATAAGAAATATTTCTATTGCTTGGAAATCTTGGGCTTCTCATCCTGTGTGACTGACTATAGGTGAATAAAATACTTGTGACAGTGTTCTCTTCAAAGCCACCTATGTTAAAGAGAGATGTGAGTTTGTGCATTTGACAGAAAGTTCAGGGCCAGATTGGAGGTACTCACGGATATGTATCAGAGTACAACCCCCCTCTCCCCCTTAAACCTCGAGGATTCTCCTCTGCTGTGGCTTGCAGGGAGCACAGGGAGCATTATGGTGTCAGCCAAGGTTGCTCCTCAGTCGTCAATGACAACCTAGAAGTCACCCAAGCTGACAGAATGAGTCACGAGGGGGCTTTATCATCCTGGAACCGATTCAGACTAAATTTCCAAACATCTGGAGCTCTCTTTGAGTTTGGGTTCCTTTTCTGGTCTTCAAAGAATATGTTCTTCTCAAAACACACATACACACACACACACACACACACGCACACGCACGCGCACGCACACGCACGCGCACACACACACACACACACACACATATACCATCTGGTTTGAATTCCTTCCATTTTGCTAATTTGGCGAGCTGCTGAAAATATCACAGAGAGCAAATTAGCCAGTCGTCGGGAATGCTTAGAAAGGACAGAGACTCCAGCAGGTGACAAAGGACCAGCAGACACCCAGAGTGCTGCACACCCACTTTACATAGACTTTTTTTTTTTTGCCTCCAGGGTTATCACTGGGGCTCAGTGTCTGTACCATGAATCCACCGCTCTTGGAGGCCATTTTTCCCATTTTGTTGCGCTCGTTAATTGAGAGGGGAGAGGAAGACAGAGGGGGGAAAAAAAGATAGACATCTGCAGACCTGCTTCACCACCCGTGAAGCGACTCCCCTGCAGGTGGGGAGCTGGGGGCTCATACCGGGATCCTTACACCAGTCCTTGCGCTTTGCATCACCTGCGCTTAACCCACTGACTACTGCCCATCCCCCACACAGACATTTTCACCTCCACGGACAAGGGGACAAAGTTCTGAGCACCTGTCATGCTGGTAGAGATGGACCTGGGGGAGGGTCTACTGCTGGATTAGTGATATGTCCTTAGTTATAGTACTTTGTCAGCATGGATGGATTAAGGAAGGAAGCAGTCCCCACATGACACCAGGGCTGAGGAGGGCTGGAGGTGGGGTCATGCCCGCAGCAGAAGTGATTGTGTGTGTGTGTGTGTGTGTGTGTGTGTGTGTGTGTGTGTGCGCGCGCGCGCAGTGTGGTCAAGTGGAGCTTTAGGGTTTGTTAAGATGCTAAGTCAACACTTGCCCCCCAAGAGGAGCAGAGGTGCTCAACCTAGAACAGAAGGGAGCAGAGGCTACACACAGGCCAAGCAGGGGACCCAGGTGTTCATCTCAGCCACTGACTCCTGGGCACGACAGGTGCCTTCCCCACTCAGTGGAGAAGCTGGGAACATCCTCTCCTTCTCCCAGGAGCTTAGGGGGCAGCTCAACACACAGCAAAGAATCCACTCAGGTTGGGAGGAGGCAGGGAGAAGATCCAGGGTGATCAGAACTGCAGTGTGAATAGCCATGGGGCCTCTCACCTGAGGCTCCACCACCACACAGGCTGGGGCAGAAACATAACCTAGAAGTTTGTTTGTTTGTTTTCCCTTGAGGGTTATTGCTGGGACTCAGTGCCTGCACTACGAATCCACTGCTCGTAATGGCTATTTTTTCCATTTTTGTTGGATAGGACAGAGAGAAATTGAGAGAGGAGGGGAAGATAGAGAGGGACAGAGAAAAGATAGACACCTACACACCTTTCACCACTTGTGAAGTGACCCCCCCCCCCCGCAGGTAGGGAGCTGGGGGCTCAAACCTGTGTCCTTGTGTGGGTCCTTCCACTTCGTATTACGTGTATTTAACCTGGTGCACCACCACCAGAGGTTCTGTTTTTTTTTTTTAATTTATTTATTTATTCATGAGAAAGATAGGAAGAGAGAAAGAACCAGACATCACTTTGGTACATGTGTTGCCGGGGATCAAACTCAGGACCTCATGGTTGAGAATCCAATGCTTTATCCACTGCGCCACCTCCCGGACCACTGGAGGTTGTGTATTTATTTACTTATTTATTTATTAAAAGTTATTTATTTTCCCTTTTGTTGCCCTTGTTTTTAAAGGCTAGCACCATGGGTCACTGCAGACACAGAGCAAATTAGTGAAAACTCTTCCTGCAAGGAACCCACCATTTTGAAGACAGCAAGCCTGGGTGAGAAAGAGAAACACACCTGTGGGGGATTTATTCACTATGCATATCCAGGGAGACAGAAGGTGCTGGCAGGCCAGCCCAGCCCAGATGGAGAGGCTTCAGTGGACGTCTTGCTGAAAACCTCATGAATGCAGTGTGAGAAAGGACACAAAGTTGACCCTGCTACTGGAGAAATAGCTCACTTGGATAGTGTGCTCCTCATCCATGACCCAGGTTCAAGGTCAGCCCTCCACGGAACTGAGGAAAGCTTCAGTACTGAGGTATCTATCTCTCTCTCTCTCTGAAAAAAATAAGGGGGTGCAGTGGGGCATAATGGTTATGCAAAGAGATTCTTACGTCTGATGCTCTGAAGTCCCAGGGTGAATCCCATGCACCACCATAAAACAGAGCTGATAGTGCTTGGTTAAACAAAGGAAAAAAGTCAACACCGAAACAGTTCTGTGTTTCTTACTTTTTTTTTTTTTCAACACCAGACCTTTAGGATGGAAAAGGTTCATGATACCTGCATGTTTCTGCCATGCCCAGAATACTCCTTTTAATCTCAGAAAGAGAAAACAAAAACAAACTAACAGAGAAGGTGAAATGCAGAGAGGGAGAAACAAAAAGGAGAGACACCACAGCACCACTTCCCCAGCGCATGCTGTTCCTTTGTGGTGTTAGGGACTTGAACCCTGGTCCTCATGCAGGGTGAAGTGTGTACTTCCCAGGGGTGAGCTACCACCCAGCCCCCCCCCCACAGTTCTGTATCTCTACAATATGTTCAGTACATAAACATTTGGATTGGGTTAACTATTTGGTTGAGTCTATATTGTTAATGACTAGAGTATGAATTCAACCACTCTTGATTCTATTTATTTATTGGTCTTTAAAGAGGTGTTTATTAAAAAGAAATATAAAGGATTTGTTAAAGAAAGCACACTGCCTTTTATGAGCCCAGCTTTCATTATGGTCAGAGACCCAGAGCTGGTGGACTGTGTCAGCAGTATTTTCCAGGGACCAGGCATGAATCTTTTCAGTTCTTGCACACAAACGGATGTTTATAAAACATAGAGCTTCCAGCCCTACAGCGAGAGGATGGAGAAATCCATAGAAGAACCAGTAGAGGGTCCTTACTTTCTGGTCTCTTTGCTTCTTGTTTGCCTCCTTCCCAAGCCTGTTTGCCCAGTTGGTCACTCTCCCAAGATGGTGACTGGGATTCACGTAGATAGCAACTCTTCTTTACCACAACTCCTCACATTTTATTTAGTTGAGTTTTCTGAATTGCTTGGAACAAAACACACGTCTTTTTTTCATGAGAGAAAAAGACCAGAGCACAGCTCATCTCTGGCTGATAAATCTGGTATAATATTGATGTGCTATCTCCCTGGCCCTGAAGGAGCACTTATAAATCATTTCTCTCTCCCTCCTTCTCCTTCTTCTCCTTCTTTCTAGAAAAAAGCTTGCCTTGGACAGTCTGACTAGCTGGTATGTGTTTCTTCTATGTCCATAAAACAATGAGACATCCTGCAGTCTGAATTTCTTGAGAATCGAGACTGGGAGGATTCCTAGCGTTATCTCATCCCCTGTCTTCTAGGAACCAGAGACAGGGGACTAAGTACAGACCTGAGTTCTCAGAGACTCAAGCTGTGAGGACTGGAGACATCGGTCTTCTGCAAGGCACTTGCGAGGCAACTTCTCAGGCCTCAGTGCATATAATGAGAACAGCAAAACTCACTGCAGAGACAAACAAGATGGGTGACAGAAGATTCCAGTGGTCTTGGGCTTCCAGAGCATTGGTGGGCTGCCCAGGGATGGTCCAGAAGCTCCTAGAACCCCGTGAGGGCTGCAGAACCCCATAAACTCCATGCTGACATCATCGCCAGCAGGGCCAAGTCAGGGCCAGCAGCCACCCAGCGAGGGCCTTCCAGAATCCCTAAGGGATGAATCACCACTACAAATTGGAGAGGGAGAACTAAGTCTCGGAGGCCCATCTCCCTGTCTCCATTTAGCTTCACAGCTGCATCTGCCCTGCCTGCCAAGTCAGCCCATAAAGGAATTTATCACCTTCTGTTCTGTTGTTCTTCCCAAATGTGCAGCAGACACTGACAGTTCCACTCTTTAAATGCACTTTTGGAAAATCCCATTATGCATTTGAGCACCTCTGTGCGGGCCTAGCAGGCTCTCCTGTGATGTCCTTAGTCAATGCCAGGAGCGCGGGGGAAGCGCTGGGACCAGCCAGACTGAGAAACATCTCTCTGTGTGTGTGTGTCTCCCAGGCCCTGTGCTGAGGCCCTCACCAGTCTTACCTCACCCCATCCTTGGGGGAATCCTAGGAGGCCAGTCCTGGGTGACCCAGACCACAGCTGGGGAAGACATGGAAAAAGTGCAGAAATGTACCCACAGCAGAGATGGGACTGAATCCAGGCCAGCTGACCCCCAGAGTTCCTGCTGCTTTATTATTATTATTATTTTTAATTTACTTGTCAGTGGCCTGGGAGAGAGCTCAGCTTGTAGGCATGGGACTTTCCGGCCTAGAGTTCCCGGTTTGACCCCAGAGCCAGAATGGTGCTCTAGATTTTTCTCTTGTTCTCTCCGTCTAGCTGCCTCATGTGAAATTCTCTCTCATATGTGATCAACAGAATAATGCTGTAAAGAAGATTTGGGGTTTTTTGTTTTTATTTACTTATTTATTTATTTTCCCTTTTGTTGACCTTTTTATTGTTGTTGTTACTGATGTCATCATTATTAGATAGGACAGAGAGAAATGGAGAGAGGAGAGGAAGACAGAGAGGAGGAGAGAAAGATAAACACCTGCAGATCTGCTTCACCGCCTGTGAAGCGACTCCCCTGCAGGGGAGCTGGGGGCTGGAACCAGGATCCCTAACACTGGTCCTTGCACTTTGTGCCACATGTGCTTAACCAGCTGCGCTACCTCCCGACTCCCAAGAAGACTTGTTCATTTATTTTATGAGAGAGACAGAAAGAGAAAGAGACAAGTACTGTTTTGTTACATGTAACGCCAGGGATCAAACTCAGAGCCTTGTACATACAAGCAATTTGCTTTACCTGCTAAGTCATCTCCTAAACCCATAGAGCTCCTCCGTGCTTCCTTTTTTTCCTTCCTTTCTTCCACCCTTCCCTTTTTCCTAGACAGAGAGACAGGGTGGGTGAGGGTGGAGGAAGAAAAAAAGGGGAAGAGAGAGAGTGAGAATGAAAGAAATCACTACACTGGAGCTTCCTTCAATGCTGAGGAGTCTGGGCTGTGTACATGGCACAGCAGCGCACTATCCAGTGAGCTATGTCCTCAGCCCTGAGTTCATGCTTTCAGCCATCACGCTCAGTCATGATCACATGTCCACCTTGCTTTTGCTTTTTTTTTTTTGCAAGTAAAGGATGTGAAGATGGAGCCACAGCCAGGTGGTGGCATACCTGCTTGAGCCAAGCACACATTGCAGTGCACAAGGACCAAGGTTCGAGCCCCTGGTTCCTACCTGCAGGAGGAAAGTTTCACAAGTGGTGAAGCAGGGCTGCAGGTGTCTGTCTCTCTGTCTCTCTATGCCCTCCCCTTGAAATTTCTTTGTCTCTATCTGATAATAAATAATTAAAATATTAATTAAAAAGAATGTGAAGATTAGGGGCCAGAGAGATAGCTCACTGGGTAGGGCTTGCCATGTGTATGGCCCAAGTTTGAGTCCCAAAACCACGTGGGAGAGCCAAAGCACTGGGGGAGGCTCCAGTGTTGTGGTGTCTCTCTAAGCTTGAAAGAAAAAAAAAAAAAGTCTTCCCAGAAGTGGTGAAACTGCATGCACACACATGTTCTGAGCCCCACAAAAGAGGAAAAATAGTTATGACTTTCAAAGTTTTGCAACAACTCTTACCTAGAGCTCCAGATACATGAGTCCAGTCAGAGATGCCCTGATTGGAGCCAGTGTCTCTGCTTGGTCTGCTTGGCATCACTGGTGTGGCTGTGGGCATTTCTTGGGACCCAGAGGATTCCCAAGAAACCCACGTCCCAAGTGTTTCTTCTCATTGAGGAGTTTCCCAGCAGATCTCAGCAGCTGATTCCCCCAGGCCAGGAAGCCTGGCTCCCACTGCCTTCCATGGGCTCCCACCAACTCCCACAACTCTCACCAATTCCCACCAACTCCACAACTCCTCCATGTGCGTTTAACCCCCTTTGCCACCTCCTAGCTCCCATTCAAATCCTCAACTCTCACCAACTCCCATTGGCTCCAGTGGGTTCCTACTGCCTCCCAGCACCTCCCACAGGCTCTGACTGCCTCCCAGCACCTCCCACAGGCTCTGACTGCCTCCCAGCACCTCCCACAGGCTCTGACTGCCTCCCAGCACCTCCCACAGGCTCTGACTGCCTCCCAGCACCTCCCACAGGCTCTGACTGCCTCCCAGCACCACCCACAGGCTCTGACTGCCTCCCAGCACCTCCCACAGGCTCTGACTGCCTCCCACCAGCTCTTGGCCCTGGCTCAGTGTGCTGCTCCTGCATGTCCCCCACATCTGCTCCTCTGCACTTAATGAGGGCAAACAAATGCGCTCATCACATTGCCTCCAAGTGTGAATGATGCCATCATCCTGCCCCTGCTCGCTGCCCTTTCTCTGGAAAGATCTGGGTCAGAGCATTCCACGTGAACTCCCAGGTGGGCCAGGTGCTGGCAGCCTTGCTCCTGAGCTCCCCTCAGTGCCTGTCTTCTCCAAGACAACTCTCAGCCACTCTGCCGTCCAGACACCCTGAGGATTCCCATCCTTCTGACCCACCCTGAGTGATTTGGGGAACAGGAACCCTAACCCACCTGAAACATCTTGAAGGGCCCCTTCCAGCTGGTAATCTCTCTCTCTCTGGATGCCTGAGTCCCTGGCTTCTCCTGTATGGGACACTTTGTGTTTGTACAGGGCCCACAAAGCAGCATTGTTTTGGGAAGTGAAGCTGTTCCTTTTCCTGCAGGCAGGCGCTACCAAGGCCTCTGCCTAGGGCTCCCACCAGACAGACTGACGGAGTCACCGGCCATGAAGTCATGGTAACAGACAACTGCCGCTCTGTGTCTTTCAGCTCACAGAGGAGCAATTCTGGGATTGCGACACTCTCCTTTGTGGAAACTGAACTTTTACTACCTGGCACAGTCATTGCACAATGTTCTCAGAGCTCGGCCCAATGCACAAGGAACCTTGGCTAACTGGGGAAGTGGCTCAGAGGTAGGGCACATGCACTGAATGCCTGAGGCCCTGGGTTTGATCCCTGACACCAAAAGCAAAAAAGAACCATCCAATTGAACAATAGCAACATACAAAAACCCCAGGCATACTTGATTCCTTTTCTGACCTTGTGTGATAATGTTTTGACGACTTTAAGATGTAAGACATGGCAGGGGGCAGGCAGTTGCATTACATGTTACAATGTACAAGGACTGGGTTCAAACTCCTATCTCCACCTGCAGAGGCAAAGTTTCACGAGAAGTGAAGTTGTGCTACAGGTGCTTCTCATTCTCTCTCTCTCTCTCCTTTCCCTCTCAATTTCTTCATGTTTCTATCCAAAGTAAATAAATTAAATATTTTTTGAAAGGGTGTAAGACACAGGCCATAGGCATAACTCACTGGGATTTGCACTGCTTTGCCATGTGAGTGACCCAGGATCCAGCCTGGCCCCCAACATACTGAAGGAAGTTTTGCTGCTGTGGTCTCTCCATCTCTCTCTCTCTCTCTCTCCCTCTCTCTATTTCTCTCTCTCTCTCTCTCCTTCTCTGTCTCCATCTAAAACAACAAAAGAGAGTGTTCGACATTTAGGTAGAATAGAGGAAAAAAACTAGTTAAGCTTTTAAAATTTTTATTTGTTTATTGTTTGTTGGTTAGAGACAAAGCAAGTGAAAGGGGAAGAAGAAAGAGAGAGAGAGAGAGACGTGCAGCAGTGCTTCACCACTCCTGAAGCTTTCCCTCTATGGGTGGGGACTGGGAGCTTGAACATGGGTACTTGAACATTGTACAATTTGAGTTCAGCTATCTGTGCCACTGCTTATCCCCTAGTTAACCTTTTATTCAATAATAAATAATTTTAAAAAAAATCTCAGGGTGCTGGACAGTGGTGCACCCTGTAGAGTGGACATGTTACAGTGTACAAGGACCTGGGTTCAAGTTCCCAGCCCTAACTGCAGAGGGAAAGCTTCCCGAGTGGTGGAGCAATGCTGCAGGCATTTCTCTCACTCCCTCCTTTCTCCCTATCTTCTCTTCCCCTATCAATTTATCTCTGTCCTATCAAATTACGTAAATAAATATTTAGCAAAAAATAAATCTTGGACTGGGGAGACAGCATAATGGTTCTCCAAAAAGATTTTCATGTCCAAGGCAGCAAAGCTTCCAGGTTCAGTCCGAGCACCACCATAAGGCAGATTTGGGCAATGCTCTAGTAAAAATTATAATAAAAATAGGGAGTCCGGGGGGGGGGGTAGCACAGTGGGTTAAGCACACGTGGTGCAAAGTGAAAGGACCGGCCTAAGGATACTGGTTCGAGCCCCAGGCTCCCCACCTGCAGGGGAGTCACTTCACAGGTGGTAAAGCAGGTCTGCAGGTGTCTATCTTTCTCTCCCCCTCTCTGTCTTCCCCTCCTCTCTCCATTTCTTTCTGTCCTATCCAACAATGATGACAACAACAATAACAACAACAATAAAACAAGGGCAACAAAAGAGAAAATAAATATTTAAAAATTATAATAAGAATAATAAATAAATCTTCATCTTCCTTCAGTGCAGACAGAGCTTTGTCCTCCTCACAGCGCATGTCAGACAGGCCTGCTTCTTCTGTGCAGTTGGCCGAGCTATTTATATGCACACATAGGTCCTTTCTATGCCACTTTAGTCAGGGATGTGGACCCCCCTCTCTCTGGCCTGAGACAGGGGCCCTCAGCCAGAGCTTGGGAAGTTGTAGGCAAACTGAACCGCCCGGTTAAAAAAGGCATTATGCATTTAAGGATCCCAGTTCAAGCCCCCGGCTCCCCACTTGCAGGGGAGTCGCTTCACAGGTGGTGAAGCAGGTCTGCAGGTGTCTATCTTTCTCTCCCCCTTTTCTGTCTTCCCCTCCTCTCTCCATTTCTCTCTGTTTTGTCTAACAACGATGACATCAATAATAACTACAACAATAAAACAACAAGAGCAACAAAAGGGAAAATAAATAAATAAAAATTAAAAAAAAAGAGAAAGGCATTATGCATGTGGGTGGATAACCCTCCTGCTTGAGTCCAGGCTGCTGTCTTCCCCCCTTAGATCTTCAGCACTGTCCAGGGGTTATGCAGTGGGTGACCGCCTTCTTTCTTGACACAACCAAGGATAAAAGCAAAGTGCTTATGTGCCATCCTTCAGGAGAGGGTCTATGGACAACACGGGCTATCAGGCTGACCTCATTTCTTCCAGTGTTTTTTTTAAAGATTTTTTTCTTGCCATGCAGATTTTTCCTTTTAAATTTTTATTTATTTATTATATAGAGAGGCAGAAATTGAGAAGGAAGGGGGTGGTAGAGAGGGAAAGAGACAGAGAGACACCTGCAGCCCTGCTTCACCACTTGTGAAGCTTTCTCTCTGCAGGTGGGGACCAGGGGCTTGAACCTGGGTTCTTGTGCACTTTAACATGTGCGCTCAACCAGATGAGCCACCACCTAGGCCCCCCTAGTATATATATATATTTTTTCTGATGCAGTTGCTCATAAGTGAAGCAATTTTAATACACAGATGTGCGTGCCCCCAAGACCTCTATGGTTGGAATCTTTTGGGGTGTGGCCCATGAGGCCTGCTGCAAAGCTGTCACAGGGTTTCTGCTGTTCTCACCCACTCTGGCCAAGAGTGGTTTCTCTCGATGGCTCAGTTTTACAGGTTAATTAAAAAAAAATTTACTTACAGAGAGAGAGAGAGAGATGGAGGGATGGCCACTCTGGATGTGGTGCAGGAGTGAATCCAGGGCCTTATGTTAGGAAAGCATGTGCTCCACCCACAAACTCACCAGCCCAGTCATGTAACAGTTTTTCTAAATGGAAAGCACTCGTGTGCCTTGCTGCAGTGGCTTATTGATTTCACCCAGTACAAAAGAAATGTTCCTGGTGAAAGCATTGCAGCTTCAGAGGATGACTCAAAGGAGGGATTTGGCAATTAACAGCATTTGGGGGTGGTGGTCTGGGAGGTGGCACAGTGGATAAAGCACTGTATTCTCAACCGTTAGATTCCGAGTTCGATCCCGGGCAACACATGTACCAGAGTGATGTCTGGTTCTTCCTCTCCTATCTTTCTCATGAATAAATAAATAATTGTTAAAAAAAAACTATTTGGGGGGGAAATGGAGACAACTTGAGGAAGGGAACCCCGCTTTCTGTGGCAGCTCCCTCAGGCCCCTGCTGACACCTCACACTCAGGCTGGGCATCAAGGCAGCAGCCATGGAAGCCGCGTGCCTGGTGGGCAGTGTGCAGAAAGGCCCAACATGGCCTGTGAGCTCTGCAGGGTGGGCCCCCTCCCCTCAGGAAGACCCCCCACAATTCCCAAGGCTGATTCGAGTGAGGGCAATGGACCAGAAATGTTTTATACAGGACATGAAGGAGGAGTGGACTCAGCAGGAGAGCACAAGACTTGCATGTGTGAGACCCTGGGTTGACATCCTGGTACCACATATGCCAGAGTAGTGCTCCAGTGTCTCTTTCTTCCCCTCTCTCCCTGTCATAAATACACAGAGACTGGAGGAGAATAACGCAGCCGGTAGAGTGCAGGACTTGCGTGTCTGAGATTCCCAGTTCCACCTCCAGCACCACTGATACCAGAGTGGTGCTCTTGCTCCTCTCTCTAAATTGCTCTCAAGAGAAATTCTTTCTCATATGCAATATATAAAAATAAAGTCATTTATTACTTTTTTATTTATGTATTTATTTTTATTGCCACCAGATTTCTCACTGGGGCTCAGTGTCTACACAACAAATCTACCACTTCCAGGGAACATTTGGAACCTCAGGAATGAGAGTCTCTTTGCATAATCTTTATGCTATCTACCCCAATTTTTTATTTTTCAATTTAAAAAATTTATTTATTTGGCAGAACAGAGAAAAATTGAGAGGGGTAGTCCAGCAGGTGGAGCAATGAATGGAGCACAGGACTCCCAAGCAGGGAGTCCTGAGTTCAGTCCCCAGCAGCACATGTACCTGTGATGTCTGCTTCTTTCTCTCTTTCCTTCTATCTTTTTCATTACTTGATAAATAAAGTTTGAAAAAAAAAAGCCCCACCTGCAGGGGGGTCGCTTCACAAGTGGTGAAACAGGTCTGCAGGTGTCTCTCTCCCTCCGTCTCTGCTCCCCTCTCAATTTCTCTCTGTCTTGTCCAATAAAATGGAAAAAGAAAAAAGAAAAATTGAGAGGGAAGCAGAGGGAGGATAGGGAGCGATAGATAGAGATAGAGAGAGAGAGAGAGAAAGATAGATAGAGAGAGATAGATAGATAGATAGATAGATAAGGATATACCTGTAGCACTGCTTCACACACAACTTGTGAAGCTTTCCATTTGCAGGTGAGGACTGGGGGCTTGAACCCAGGTCCTTGAGTGAGGTAATGTGTGTGCTCAACTGGTAGAGTGTAGGTCTCGTGTGCTGAGACTGCTGGTTTGATCCCCAGAGTCTCATGTACCGGAGCCTCATGTACCCCCCTCCCTCAAGGAAACTGTCTCATATGAAACTAGTCATGATAAATATTTTTTATTTCATCAGTTGGGAGCCTCACTCTGTATAATTTCAACTCTCCTGGGGCCTTTCATTTCATTAGAGACTGAGCTCTCCCTGGTACCCTGAGTACTCCCATGTGGTGTTGGGAGTTGAAACTGTTCTGCACGCCACAAGGCAGGCACCCTAGCAGTGAGCTATTACTCCAGTCCTAGCAACAATAAATCTTAAAAATAATAATAACAGGGGCCATGTGGTGGCACACTTGGTTGAGTGCATGTATTACAGTTTGTAAGGACACAGGTTCGAGCCCCCAGTCCCTACCTGCAGAGGGAAAGCTTTGAGAGTGGTGTAGCTGTGCCGCAGGTGTCTTTCTGTCTCACTCCCTCTTTGTCGCCCTCTTGATTTCTGGCTGTCTCTATCCAATAAATAAATATAATAAATAATAATAACAAAATAAAATTTAAGGAGCCAGTTGGTGGCTTATCTGGTTGAGCATATACGTCACCATGAGCAAGGACCCAGGTTCAGGCTCCAGCACCCAACCTGCAGGGGGCGGTGGGGGGAGGCTTTAGGAGCACTGAAGCAGTGCGACATACAAGTCTTTCTCTATTTATTGAAATATTTATTTATTCCTTTTTGTTGCCCTTGTTGTTTATTGTTATAGTTATTATTGTCGTCATTATTGATGTTGTTGTTGTTGTTGGATAGGACAGAGAGAAATGGAGAGCGGAGGGGAAGACAGAGAGGGAGAGAAAAAGACAGACACCTGCAGACCTGCTTCACCACTTGTGAAGGCGACCCCCCTGCAGGTGGGAAGCCGGGGGCTTGAAATGGGATCCTTACATCAGTCCTTGTTCTTTGCCTCACCTGTGCTTAACCCACTGCGCTACTGCCTGACTCCCTCTTTCTATTTTTTTAAATTATCTTTATTTATTGGATAAAGACAACCAGAAATTGAGAGAAAGGGGGAGATAGAGAGGAAGAGAGACACCTGCAGCCCTGTTTCACCACTCATGAAATTTTTCCCCTGCAGGTGGGGACCGGGGGTCTTGAACCCAGGTCCTTGTGCATGGTAATGTGTGCTCAACCAGGTGCACCACCACCTGGCTCCTTCCTTCCTTCCCTCCTTTCTCCCCCCCTTTCTTCCTTTCTTTCTCCCTCTATCTCCTCTTCCCCATCTCAATGTCTCTGTGAACAATCAAACTAAAAAAAAAAATTAAATGGTAGGCAAGATAGAACCCAGCTGAGACTCTTATACTGTACTTTTGCTCAACTATGAAGTCACCTGATCAAAAAGCAATTCCTCTTGGGAGAAAGCAAAGACCCCTTAGAAAAATGGGCAGGGGAACACCCATGTCTAGCAGGGAAGCAATTACAGAAGCCAGACCTTCTACCTTCTGCATCCCATAATGATCCTGAGTCCATCCTCCCAGAGGGTTAAAGAATAGGAAAGCTATCAGGGGAGAGGATGGGATACGGAGTTCTGCTGGTGGGAATTGTGTGGAGTTGTACCCCTCTTTTCCTATGGTCTTGTCAAAATTTCCATTTTATTTAAAAAAAGACTGAATAGAAAAACCTATTAAATAAGCCTGAGCTAGATGACTCTAGAAAAAAGAAAAGAAAAGAAAAACATGGGTAGGGGCCCAGGCAGTAGCACAGAGGGTTAAACACACATGGTGCAAAGCACATGAGGCCCTGGCTACTTCACAAGTGGTGAGGCAGGTCTGCAGGTGTCTATCTTTCTCTCCCCCTCTCTGTCTTCCCCTCCTCTCTCTACTTCTCTCTGTTCTATCCAACAACAGCAGCAGCAATCACAACAACAATAATAATACCAACAACAAGCGCAATGAAACTGGGATGAAATGGCCTCCAGGAGCAGTGGATACATAGTGCAGGCACTGAGCCCCAGCAATGGCCCTGGAGGCAAAAAAAAAAAAAAAAAAAAGGAAGGAAGGAAGGAAGAAAAGAGAAAAGAGAAATGGGCACAAGGTGAGATGAGAAGGAATTGCACTAGGCTGGATCCCCTCAGAGCTGGGTTGTTGTGTGCCCACCAGGGTGACTAGAAGGTAGGGGGGTGCCAGGTGGGGGTTAGGGGGGGTGAGGGGGTGGGCTCTGCTCATGCTACAAACCCACAGCAAACCCACCGCAGCCTGGCCTAGTGGAAACCAAGTCTCAGGAGATGCAATGCTCCCTCCAAGGCAGCCCCAGCTCAGCTGTGGATTTCAGGGGGGGAGGGTGGACTGCCCCTCTTCTGGCAGCTTCCCTGCAAATCCATACAACAGCTGGCAGGCCATCCATGCCTTCCACACAGAAGGGGAGAGAAGATTCTGTGGGTCTTAGAGGGTGGGTGTTTATGGGGTGAGGCAGACACCAGGGAATGTGCTGCCCTTCTCTTGATTGTCACAGCAAGTGGTGTTCAATGCAGACACGTGGGGAGACCTGACAGCTTGAGAACGCAAAGAAAGTCACTCTTAATTCTATCATCCAGAGACATCCCCTGACACCCCCGTGCGCTCTGTGGCCTCTCCCACTGCTGACATCACCCCCTAGATTCTGTCTGCCACCTGCTTTCTCGGTCTTTCTTGCTACGTGTCCTGCATTTAGCTGCCGTGTGTGTGTGTGTGTGTGTGTGTGTGTGTGTGTGTGTGTGTGTGTGTGTGTGTGTGTGTGTGTGTTCACAATGTTTCACGAATCTCCTCACACACAGTTCCAGTCTTCAGGTCTAATTCCATCCTTTGGGCAGATTCCTAGAAGCTGCATTTCCAGAGCAAACGATGCCAGTGAGCATTCTGGCATTGAAGCTTGAATTGTTTAGGTTTGTTGGAATGCAGGCTGCTGTGTGGACGAGGCCAGTGTTGGCCAACTGGCTCTGGGTTGTACCCGGGGGTTGCTCACTCCAGTGTCCTTTCATCGTTCTTCTGGTCACTGCTCCAGTGCTTTCCCGGAAGGACAGAGGACTGCACTACGGGGCTCACACTACCCGGCCTCCATCTGTCCCCTCAGCTCCTCTGCTTCTTCTCTTGCCCTGCTTTGTGTCTGGTACAGAAAACTGCACCCTGGGCTCCCTGGCTCCACCCATTCCTGTTGGGGCCAACCAGCGGGGGGGCTCTGCTCATGTGCTGGCGGATTGAAGGAAGATGAAACTGGGATTTGGGGACTGGTGAAATAGCTCACTTGGGTAGTGTGCTGCTTTGCTATGTGCAAGACCCAGGTTGGATCCTGACATTCCCCTGGCCCTAGAAAGCCCTCATTTTCAATTCTCTAGAAGCTTCTAAGTGTTGACCCACGGTCTAACATGAAGCCCCGGTGAGGGAGCCCTTGTCCGCAGCTCTGCAGCAAGGCAGAGCCACAGGTCTGCCAGCAGATTGGAGACAGACACCTTCCAAGCAAAACAGCCGCCATCTCCTGAATTGCTGGTGTCTGAGAGTCAAGTATATCTCATCCACCTCACTTTCTAAATGAACTTTTTTTTTTCTTTATGCTGGCTGCTTTCCAAATGATCCTGCTTTCAGGAAGGAGGGAGAGAGGAGGACTTCACAGCCATAAACTGTGCTGCCAGCTGCCAGCACTATGGCCTCTGGTGTCCAGGCCTGGCTCCTTGCACGGCCACCTTTGTAGGAGATTCTGGAGCTTAGTGAGAGGCTGAAGTGGGGAAGGACCCAGCACTTCCTCCTCCTCCTCCTCAGAGCCGCATAATTAATAATCCTTGTGCAGCGTGCTTCCTGAGGTCTACAGATGCAGCTGCCCTCAAGTGCAATGTCAAAGGCACGCTAGACATGCTCTGATTGCATTTCCAGTCCTTCCTGGCACATGGCTGCTGCGAATTTAAATGGTGCTCAGAGATAAGTGAGGAGCTGCAAGGCCAGATAAGTAAACGGGCTTTATCTGCCTCAATATTTGGCCAAAGGCAGCTATGAATTCCGAGTATTAAATAAGTTATCCTCGGCTTATTACCTCATTTTTATTCTCAGCCCTGGGAGATGGCAGTATCAGGCAATTCATTGCACTCCCTGATCTTCAATTTCTTCATCTGCGAACAGACAGAAGATGTAGAAGGAGGGAATGTTGCTGCTGTGCTGAGAAGCACCTAAGATCTCATTCAATTAAAAACTCTGTGGTTCATGAACACTGTATTTGCATGAGGAAATGAGGTGCAGACGAGTCTAAGCGACAACTCCAACTTCAAACCACGATAGAATAGAAGGATTAAGCTTCCAGTCCAGGCCTCCTGGCTCTTAGCATAGCAGAGAGAACACAGGAAGCTAGCCAGAAAGTTAAGAGAGATTTAATTAACAAAAAGCAAAAGCAATAAAAAAAAAAAAAAGGAGAGAGAGAGAGAATCAGTTGAGAACTGTCCATACTAGACATTTCCTTCACCGGTAGACTGAGTAATGGTGCCACCAGCCAGCCCTGAGACTTAAAAAAAAAAAAAAAAAAAGTGAACTCTCTCCAACCATAAGCAAGGCAGGAAGGAGTTACATGCAAAGGAGGCCCGTTGACTTCAGATCAGATCATTCACTAGAAATAACTCAAAGCTTCTCTCATCTTAGGCCAGGCGAGAAGATAAGAAAATGTCACAGGGAGAAGGAGTCTCACTTTTAGGGGCTGGTGAATTTTCCCAAATATGCTTACAAACCTCTTTTTTGTCCTCCTCATCCACAAGATAAGAAGTTGAGTCATACAGATTCCTCCCTGCTCTGTAACTCAAATAACCAGTAACTTTCATTTACTTTAAAAATGTTTTTTATGTATTTGTTTTGGATGGAGTCACAGAAGTTGACTAGAGCTTTGGTCACACAGGCTTGTCCCGGTGCAGCAGTAGCAGAAGGTGGCACCTGACTGCTGGTGCTGGTGGCACTTTCCCTCGGTTGCACTTCAGGAGGCCGCCTGGAGTTCACGCTGTGCACAGGACTCTGAAAGGAAATTCTGTGGGCTTCACTCTTTCTTGCTTTGTTTTTGTCACTTGGCATCACTGCTCTGAACTGACTTTTTATGATCGATTTTGAGCAACAGAGACCAAGAGCCAGAGGGAGAGAAGGAGAGACACCACAGCATTGAAGCTTCCCCCCAGCGGCCTTGTCAGAGACCTGCCCAGACTCCTGGGCACAGGTTGCCATGGGTGGGACAATGGCTCAGGAAGCCAGCCTACATACACCCTGTGGCCGGGCCAGAGGTGGTGGCCCTTGGTGTGACTGGAACCAAGGGCAGTGGCCTTGCCGGCTACCTGATTCCCCAGGGGTGTGACCTTCCTTATGGGGGTGTGGGGGTGATCACTCCTCATGGCAGCTCTATCAGAGCAAAGCTTCCCAGTCCTTGTTCCCAGCGGTGAGTCAGGCACAGCCTGACGGGTGTGAGCAGTCCAGATGGCGAGGACATGGAGGACATCACACCCTAATGGCCCTTCCTGTCAGCGAGCTCAGCGGGTTGTTCTGGGAACCACAGGGGATAGACAAGAGCTTGTAGCCTGGAGAGGTTTACAAGGGGTCACCGAGGGTGCCAGCTGCGGGTGTGCGGAGATCAGTGGCTTTTCCTTAGGGGCACCACCCATGTGAGAGGGGCTGGCATACACAGGTATGAGAACCACTGTGGGAAGATGAGCATGAAAGGACTCCAGCAACCCAGGTTCAAACCCCGGGCAGCACATGGAGGTGTCATGGCGTGGGGGAAACTCTGGTTCTTGGGATCTCTCTCTCTCTCTCTCTCTCTTTCATGAGAGAGTAGTAAAATCACACATGCACAGGCCCTTGCTCCCCAGGAAAAAAAAAAAAACACCCAGCAAAGCAGAGCAGAAGCAGGTGCTGCAACCCACAATGACCCTGGGTCCATGCTCCCAGAGGGATAGAGAGTGGGAAAGCTATCGGGGGAGGGGATGGGATATGGAGATTGAGTGGTGGGAATTGTGTGGAGTTGTACCCCTCCTACCCTATGGTTTTGTTAATTAATCCTTTCTTAAATAAAAAATAATAAAAATAAAAAAAAAAAAGAAGAAGCAGGTGCTGGAGTGTCCCCAGGCCTGCACTGTCAGGCGAAGTCTCCCAGCACACTGTCACAGAGACAGCCGCTCCGTATACATCCTCCCCCAGTGCAGTGACAGAAGCCATCTGCAGTAGTTTGCGTTGACAGCGAAAAGCCCACCAGTCTGACATTTCAGATTTCCAGGGAAAGATGTATTCAGTTATAGATGGATGGAGCCAGCTTTCCAAATGCGTGAAATAGAGAAGCACCCCCCACCCCAAACCCCAAATGTGACTACCTGCTTTCTTAGCTGTAAGGATGTACTAAGCACCAGGGAGCCCATTTGGCCTGTTCCTGAGCTCACAGCATGTAGAATAGTGTTGGGCCAGCCCCCACCCCCACCCAAGCACCGGGAGGGCGGCTGAGCTGCTCACTTCACCAGCTTCCTTGGAGCTCATGGCTGAGCAGCCGCTAGAAACATGCTGCCTTGGCCCAGCCGCCAACGAGTGAATATACACAAGGAGGCTGGCAGGCGGCTCCTTCCACTAACGAGACTCCTGCTCATGAATGGCTCATTTATTTCCCTCAGCTCCTCTTGAGCCTCACCCTCATTTCTCCCCTCTGCTCGCAGTCTCGGCTCCTGGGACACCCCAGGCGTCAGTCACCCAGGAGAGAGAGACAGTTGAAGGCTAGGGGAAAGGGGATTAGCAAGGGATATGAAAAGCACCAGTCAGCTGGTTATTATGCATCTGCATGCCTTTGTAGGGGAGGGAGAGAGAATGGAAGAGTGAGAGAGAGAGAGAGGTGCAGAGTCAGCCAGTGACTCATCATTGCTGTGACTCTCTCCTGGCCACTCACCTCCTGCAAGAGGCAACTTTACATGCAGGAAGCATTTTGTCTGCTTTATCTCATCAGTCAGGGCGTATGAGGGGTACACTTAGGGGGAATAAAAGCCCAGCCTTCAGCAGGAAATGGCACCAGATAGAGCTTCATTCAGGAAGTTACAGGGACTGTGCCTCTCACTGGGGAGCTGGCAGTTCCTGTAACACGGTAAAATCCCCTCCTCCCTCCCCCTTCAAGTGAGGTAGGGTAAAGACACTGTACCCTACTCCTGCTACCATCCCCTCCCATTATCCCCAGGGCACTTATTCCTCCTGGCCTGGCTCTCCCCCATACAGCCTTCCTGCAGAACTGAGAAGCAAACCAGGAAAGTAAGGGAGCCAGGGATGAGAATGCTCCCACCCCAGGATCACAGGCCTGAGAGGCCTCCAAACCTCCAGGTAGAAGGCAAAAGCTACATGGGTATGAACGTGGGGTGCAGAGGCAGCCTGCTCTGCCCTACCCTGCCCTGCAGGGATTCTGGGTTTTCTGCTTTCCAGAGTGGGGATCCTTAGCAAGCTGCTCACATCCCTTGTACTTCTGTTTCTGAAAAAGAAGCATAATCTCTCTCTCTTTCTCTCTTTCTCTCCCCCCTCTTCTTCCCTCCTCCTGCTGGAAGGTTTCAAGGAGTGAGTACAGGTCAGTCAGCAGAGATTTTACCTGATGCAAGTTCAGTGTTAGCCTCTGCTGTTATGTCTGCAACTTCTTCCACTAAGCAGTTGAGGCCTTGGCTCCTCCTCCCCTACCCCAATAACCAATTCTATGGGCCACCCCCAAACTGGAAACTAGAAATTAGAAGACTAGACAATGAAGAAGCCTCTCTGTCATTCCCTGCAGGGTCCCCAGCACAGGGTCTGCTCTGTGGAGATAATCATGCCCCGGACCGAGAGCTGGATGCTAGAGAAGGTTCTCTAACCATGGAGAATTGATAAGCCCCTTCCAGGACCAGAGTTGGTCCTGCCTCACTTTTGACTGGTGCCTCAGTCAAGCTTGGGGAGCTGTTTTGCCATATGGGAGATCAAGATAGAGCCTGGCCCCCAGTACGCTTGAAGGAAGTTCAGTACTGTGGACTTCTCCACTCTATCTAAAAAAAAAAAAAAAAATAACATTTTAATTGTTTAAATTATTTTCACTAAAGCAAATGAACTTGCAGTAAAAAAAAAAAGTAATCAAGCTAGCTTTAGACTATAATAGTTATCAGAGACTGAACAGAGGAACTTTGGTGGTGGGTGAGGGAGTTGTATACATACGTGCACAAGGTATGCAACTATGCCCTTGGAATCCTACAATCTAGAAACCAAGGTTAACTCAAAGCAGCACACTATCCAAGTGAGCTATATCAACAACCCAAATGTTATTCAATTTAAAAATATCCCGTGTATAAATGTCAACAATGTGTAAGACCATCTTTTAGATACACAGAAAATCCTATTTTTACTCGGTACGATTTCATATAAGGGAAGTTCAACTCTATAGGTTTAAAAAATGTGGTAGAGTTTTATTTAAAGAGTTCCATAGTTCAAAGGCGACCTTACAAAGGTAGCAGTCCTTTCTCTGGGGAGATTTGGAAGACATTAGTAATTTCCTCCTTTTTTTTTTTTTTTTTTTAACCAGAGCGCTACTCAGCTCTGGCTTATGGTAGTATGGGGGATTGAACCTGGGACTTTGGAGCCTCAGGTATGACAGTCTCTGCATAGCCATTATGCTATCTACCCCCACACATGATTCTTTCTCATAGTCACAGAAGTTAAAATAATTTTCCTCTGTAAGGCTGTGTACTCACCCCTTTATCCTTAGTACACTTTGTGAACAAATATTTTACCTTACAATAAATGTTTATTCTGAATTGAGCCACACTATCACATATTGTAGAAACCAACATAGAAGATTTTTCTTACTATCTAAACAAAATTCAGAAATACTTTCCAACCTATCATTTCTGAATACACAAGTTAGCATATTGACATGTATACTTATTTTTATCAAAAATCATGCAGCTGGAAATAGAATAATTTACATGTATATATACATTACACTTGCATTCCTAAAGTCATAAGTCATTCAGGAAAAAATATATGTTATTTATAGTGTGTAAGATAAGAGAAAAACCTACAAATTTCAACTGGTCTAAACATATTGGCAGTGTTTCTAGAAGGTAACATAGCAGATAAAGCAATGGATTTGCAAGCATGAGATGCCAAGTTCAAACCCTGGCATGGCAGATGTCAGAGTGCTGCTCCGATCCTCTCTGTGTATCTCTTCCATATTCTCTAATAAATAGATCTATAAAATAAATAAATAAAAAAAACTTTGTTAACTTTGTAAAACCATCTGAATTAGTAGCAGTGGGACTGTTTCTTACATAAGGTGTATACGGTAGGTTTTATAAGTTGCTGTGACAAAAGCCAAGTGATAAATATGACATGTGATGGGCCTGACTGACCTGTGATAGACGTACTGACACTGCAAGTGAAATGAGAAGTAGAGGTGACAGCGGCATCGCCACCATCTCCATCAACACTTTGCTGTGCCAGGGTCTTGCCCAAGTTGGAGTCAGTTGGTCTCATGCCAACTTTTCCTCCTTTTTATTTCAGAGAGAGTGACAGTAAAAGAGAGTGTTGTTGAGGCGGTCTGGTGTCGGGCTGCACCGCGGAGAAGAGAGCGGACGTCCAGAGCAAAGGGGTACACAGATCTTTATTATAGGATGGGGGGGGGAGGTTTGGTTCAGACCACGTGGAGCCAGCCAGCAATGGCCGACCACGGGGGGAGAGCAGGGAGCGAGACCTCAGAGAGGGAGAGCCGAGAGCCCAGAGAGAGAGAAGGGAGGGATGAGGGGGCTTTTTATTGGGCGACAACCAGGGGTGACGTGTAGGGCCAGGATTGGTTGAAAGGGGGCACTCTAGGATTTAGCGGGGCATAGAAAAACCTGGGGGCGGAGCCAGGATTGGTTGAAAGGGGGCACTCTAGGATTTAGCGGAGCATAGAAAAACCTGGGGGCGGAGACTGCATCAGAATAAGTCCTCAGCAACATCTCCTCCTATCCCTTTATATCTAAATGGACACAGTAAAGAAAAATGGAATGGAGCAGGCTTAAATGTTTTAGAGGAATGCCATGCTCAGGTGGGAAGATGTAGGACTTTCTGTGGAGGAGGGAAGGCTTAAATGGCTGCCAACCTTGTGAGATTTATGCGTCTTCCTGTGCTCAACCCCTCTTTAGAGAGAGAGACTTACCTGGAGAGACTCATCTCATAGGTTTAAGCGCAGCCTGCTCAACCATCTCTTCACAATATCTCTACATCTTTTCTATCTTTCTACCTAGTAATAGCATAAGATGTACAAAGTCTATAAAAGACTATCATGGGGCAGAAACCTTTTGGGCATAAGCCTAAATGACATAACAAAATAGGAAGAGATAAGTAGGGGAGAAGTAAAAGCCAGTGTGGTGTGAAGGGAAGGATTGGTGTGTAAAGGAGCATTCCCTCTTTGGGTGGGGAAAGGGGCAAGGGTACATAATGAGGGGGAGGCGGGAGGCATGACCCACCAAACAGAGGGGCTATTTGGCATTGTATAGTCCTCAAGGCAACAGTCTGTAAAGTCTATGAATTACTCAGGATCAGTCTATGAAAAACCAGCAACGTGAAGGGAAGGAAGCTGCTGTAAAATTGTAAAAGCTGCTGTAAAATTGTAAAAGTGTCCAAAGGGTATACCAGCAAGTCCGATAGAAGTCTCAGTCCAAAGTAGGCGACTGGGGGAGAAATGGCAGGGGATGAAATGCTGCATGAGGAAGGTCAGCCTCTGGAATTCTGCTTTTCTGTAGATTGTGAGCTGGAACCGCCAAAACGTGACAGGTCAAAGCAAAAGCAGGAAAGGCAGACAAGCAGTAAAAGGGTTCTGTCCTTGGAGTCTGCGAATCAGATTCTTCAGATCGCGTTGAGTGACATCTAGGGTTTTGGGGGGTGTGCCACGGTAGTCGTGCCATCTAGTGAGTGACGTCAGGGTGTGCAGGGGTTCAGATGGTTTTTCCGGGATTCCTGTGAAAGAAACACAAACAATCTGCTTCTCGTGGTTAGCAGGGCATCTGATTTGAATGCTTTATAGAAGAAGAGGTTTGGTGCCTTGACCAACTGAGTATTGGGGGATGTATCTTTCCTATTCATTTATGATTATATTTTATATTATTTGTCATGGTAGTCAGCCGTTTATCTGGAAGGTCCTGGGTGATTCATGGGGAAAAAGACCTTATCTTTTAACAAAGACTCTAAGGTGTAGGGAAGCGGGAACTATCTTATCCCTTTTTTTTTTTTTTTTTTTGTATCTTGTATCTTGCCTTTTGTTGCCCTAGTTGTTCTTGTTATAATTATACTGTTGTTATTGCTGATATTGTGGTTGTTGGATAGAACAGAGAGAAATGGAGAGAGGAGGGAAAGACAGAGGGAGATAAAGATACCTGTAGACCTGCTTCACCGCCTGTGAAGTGATTCCCCTGCAGGTGAGGAGCCGGGGGCTCAAACTGGGATCCTCAAGCCAGTTCTTGCTAAACTCGCTGCGCCACCACCCGATTCCCAGGAACTATCTTTTAACATAAACTCTATGGCCATGCCAATAGCAACCTTGAGGGCACATGTGGCTCCCCACAAGAGAGAAAGATAAAGACACAGAGAAAGGACAGTCACCTCAAAATGTGGGACTTTCCCTCAGTGTCACGGTACTTGCATGTGGTGTCGGGCTTTGAACCTGAACTTTCGCCCACGGTAAGCCGTGCACTCTTCCAGATGAGCTATCTCCTTGTCCCTCAAATGCAGCATTTTTTTAAAATAAAAAAAGCAACATTATTCTCATTTCACTTTAAAAACAAGTTACCAAAACGATCATTACTGTTTTGCCAGATAGTTTTCGAATTAATAAATATAGTTCATGTCTTTTCTGAAATTTGACATTTACTCAGCACACAGGGTTTTTTTTTTTTTTCATATTCCTGATGCTTCTTATAATTTCAGGAGTTTCACCTTAGGATAGTATAAATATTGGCCTCAACTGGGATCTTCATATTGAAAAAGAAATGTGGTTTCTTGCTTGTAATATCTATGAATCATCCATCTCATTCACTCCAGAGGGATTAAAAAAAAAGTGTGGTCCAGGAGATGATGCAATGGACAAAGCACTGGAATCTCAAGCATGAGGTCCTGAGTTCAATCCCTGGCAGCACATGTACCAGCAAATGTATATCTGGTTCTGTCTCTCTCTCCTCCTATCTTTCTCATCAGTAAATTAAAAAAAAAAATTTTAGATTTTTTAAAAACTTAAAACAAAAACATGAATGTGAAAATGCTTTTTTTTTTTTTTGTAGAAGATTCAATTACTTGTTCATAAAGTGCCATAGACAGAGATGATAATGTGTTAAGTTCCAAGGTATTTGAGCAACTAAGTCCCCAGCACCTGAAGTCTAATTGTGCGGGGGGTGGGGGTGGGGGCGGGGGACTCCCATTTATCTGTTAATCAGACCAACATCTAGCATTGAAATGAAAGCCTGTATATCACTGGAGGCACGTTGGTTTAGAGATGTTTACCCTTAAAATATCATTTTGAAAAGAGCTTAGAGCACTATTAAGAGTTGATAAAGAAAGTTATTTTATATATGTGTATGGATTGCTAGCTCATGAAACTGACATGTCTGAAATGGCAATAGAGCAAAACAAACAAGCAGCCCCCCACATACACACACCTACAAATAATCACCTTCCTGAGGACTAAGAGAAAATATTTTGGTGCCATGCAAGACAATACGTTAAAAAAAAAAAAACAACTGTTAAAAATAATTGAAGCAATTGGTTGTTTGGGTACTACTTTTTTTTCTCTTTTTTTGCCTCCAGGGTTATTGCTGAGCTTGGTGCCTGCACTACAAGTCCACTGCTCCTGGAGGCCATTTTTCCCATTTTGTTGCCCTTGTTGCTACTCTTGTTGTTGTGACTAATGTTATTTTTGTCATTGCTGTTATTGTTGTTGTTATTAGATGGGACAGAGAAAATGTGAGAGAGTCTGGGAAGACTGAGAGGGAGAGAAAAAGATAGACACCTGCAGACCTGCTTCACCGCTTGTGGGGAGTCAGGAGCTCGAACCGGAATCCTTGCACTTTGTGCCATGTGCGCTTAACCTGCTGCTCTACCATCCGGCCCCCAGGAAATACATTTTTTAACCAAGGTGAGTGATTCCAGTCCACACTAACTCTTTTAGTGCATGCAGTGAAGAAATGTGGCCTGCATGTGAATGAAATGACCCTGGTTTACCGGTTGCAGATGGTTAAATGGAAAAATCTAGACTTCATTCTGAATAGACACAGGAGTTAAAAAAAAAGTAGCAAATGTATATTTAATTCAGTATAAAATTTCAGTCCCACACTGAGATTTCAACAGTGTCTTCCCAGTGTGAAGCCACGTCTCACCACTCCACTACCTCCAGAACTTGTACACATCCCAAGAGAAGACACAATTGAAGTCTACATTCTATGCTTACTTAACAGAAGGGCTTCCTTCCAGGTTGAAGAGTTTAGACAACTGAAGGCAAAGAGCAGAGGAGAATCTTTTTCTGAAGGAGCGCTTGGACCTGCAGTGGCTTCTGTTACCCAGACATTCAGGTGGAAGTTCTCACTATTTGGGCTCCTGTTTGGGTAAGAATGAGTTCCTCAGAGGATTACATCACTGAATCAAAAGGAACAGGCTGACCCTTACATCCATATGAAACAGGTTTCCCGAGGAGTTTGACTAGGCAGTAGCATTAACCTGGGTATCTTAAAATGTACTAAAGTGCGTAAAACAGTCATAGCTTTAAAATAGTCTAAATTCAGGTTTTGCTCTTGATTGGCCCCCCCCCCCACACACACACACTTGGGCAAATTAATGCAACTTTTTTTTTAACTAATGATAAGTAAAAGCAGAATTCAGTTTGGGCTTAAAATCAATTCTTATAAAATCACTGTTAGTATACGGTGCCTATTGACTGGATCATAATAAGAAGATATAAGATGCTAGAATTGACCCTTGTCTGTTTTGACCGCTAACTTCATAGATTGTGGCGGAAGAAGCTGTCTTTCTAAAATAAATGCCTTGGACACCTGACAGTGCTAGACATCAGGACATTTTTCAGGTATCAAGTTAGTAGCAGGTTGCTGACAGTTGCTTCTTCTGGAACTGGAGGTTATTTTACATATGCTGCAAGGACGTCTTTCTTTTTCTTTCTTCCTTCCTTTCTCCCTCCTTCTTTCCTTTCTTCTTTCTTTCTTTCTTCCTTTTTTAACCATAACATATAACATTGAGTCATGAAAGTGAGAGTCCAGGATCCCTCAGACCTCTCTGGATTGTAAAGATCATTATTGCATCATGTTGGGTGGAGTTTGTGTGCTAAAGTATTCAGCAAAAATCTTAGAGACTGGGCCAGCAAAATAGCTCATCTGGACAGTGCACCTGCCTTGCTATGTATGCACCCAGGTTGGAGCCCAGCACCTACCGCACTGGAGGAAGCTTTGGGGCTGTGGTCCTCTCTCTCTCTCTCTCTTTCTCTCTCCTGTCAACCTGGAGCAGTGAAACTCCATTGATGACAAAAAAAAAAAATCTTAGAGTCTTAGAGAGGGAAGCAAGCTGAGACTCATTCTGAGCTCCAGAATGAAAACAAACAACCGTGAAAGTAGTAAAATAGGCCTAGGAATGATGGCTTCAGAGGAAAAGGCAGCTTCGGCACAAGTAGCTGAGAGTCACTGTGGACCACAAATTGAATCTGAATATTCAAATCAGAAGTGAAAACACGCACCACATTAGGATGTGCTAATGAGAAGTTGACGGGTAAATCTGTCGAAGCTAGATGCCACAAAGACAATCCTTTGCCAAGGCATTCAGCAGTCCCCAAACAGCCTGACAGTGGCGGTGAGACCCACCAGATAGTTCCATCTTCTACCCACCTCCTCAGCTTGGAACTCAGCCTTTAAGCATATCAGCGTATTCCTGGCAGCCAGTACTTGTAAAGAGGGGCTCGGGACAGGAGGCCTGGGCATGTTTCAGCCAGAATACCCTTCTTGGGAAAGGCTGAGTGTGACTAACTGCCGGGACAGGTATTTGTGATTTAAATCTTGCTTACCTAAAACCATCTCAGAGATCTCAGAGACACCGTGAGGTGACAGAGGCAGGAATAAGCTCTGGGGAAAGGTGGAGGAGTTTCCTACTCCTTTGAGAACTTCCCAACTGGGTCTGGTCAACTCAAGAGCCACAAGTCATGCACTGTGTCTTCTTGTTGGGAGTAATAAGCTTAATACAACACACACACACACACACACACACACACACACACACAGAGTCTAGAAGTTTTAGTGAGTCAATTGCTTTGTTGGATGTCTTTTCGCTGGTCTTCACTCTTTGTGAAAAAAGTTCCTGCTGAAGGTTAAGTGGCCTGCCAGAGGCTTTTGAAGAACCCCCCCCCCCAAAAAAAAAGACCCAAAGCTAGCTGGGTAAGAAGGGAATTGCGTAAGTGATGTCCCAGAAGGAAACCAGAGATGAACCATCCTCCTGACTTAAGACCTAAGAAATGACGTGGACAGGTAACAAGGACAGGACAGGGCCAGAGTGGGTGCTGTTAACTATAAGAAGAGGAATCCAGGCAGGTGTGGAGGGGAGGCTGTTGGTGGCTGGCAGCCAGACCTTTTTCTTGTGCTTTTCAATCACACATTCTTCCAGGCCAGGGTGATGCCATTACCAGGCAGAGTGGGCGTTGGAAGAAATAGCAGAAGGTTTTCTTGCATCTATGTTGCTTTGAAATTAATTAAATTCGTATCCTCTTCATCCTCTGTTGGCAGGCCCAGCCGGCTCCCTCCAGGGCTGCTTCTCTTGGAAAACATGAGCATTGTTCAATGTTTAGGATTCGTTGTCACTGTGAAAAGAAAACAAAATGAAACAATAGTGTATTTCCAAGAAGTGAGTGAGAGCTGACCCCTCCAGGGTGGAAGTGGCAGACAAGAAGGGTCAGGAAGCTGTCATGTCGAGGTTGCAGTCCCCCAGACAACAGTCAGTTGTGGGTTTTGTATCTGATCCCTGAGAAGGAGATTTACAAAAGCCAAGAAACAGTCCCCAGCTCTCATTCCCACATCTCTGCCCAGGGTGGCCCATGTGGAGGGAGCAGATGGAATTGGAGTTCCCCCTTTAATTAAATCCAATCCCTTGCTCCAGGAACATATGCCAAACTGCCCTTTTTTTTTTTTTAGTTCCTTTAATTTTTTTTCCCATATATTGTTTTCCCTCTAGATTCTATGACCCATGCTTTCAAAAGCCCGTTTTGTTCAAAGCCACAGAGGACCAAGAGATGCCTCCTCAGCGTCACTTCGAATCCACTTGGCATGTCCTGAGTCTGAGGAGACGGACATTATGGATGTGGTATTTGCACACAGCCCTGCTATTGGCTAATTTGTGCTTTTGTTACTGACTTGGCAACCTTTGCCCAAGAGCTGGTGTCACGGGTTTTCTCAGGTGAGGCCACACCTTTACTCAAATGCCCTGGAAATGGGGCTGACCTGCTGCTCTTTTAGGGCTGTGCCCCTAATGCACACCTCTGCTATAAGTGACCTCTGTCTCAGAGGAAGTACCTGGAAAGTTACAGTCAGTGTGAACTGAATATCCTTAGGTCACAAGCAAGTCTAGGCTGTAAGAGACTCATTTGAGTGTTACTCAAGCTGAACACCACAGATTTCCAAAGAGGCTTTGAAGCAACATGATAAATAGGTAGGTAAGTAGGTAGGTAGATGGATGAATGGGGGAATGAATGGATGAATGGGTCCATCAGTAGGTGAGAAAAAGGGAGAGAAATAGGAAAACCAATAGATGAAAGGAGAGGGAAGATATCTATGTCTGTGTGTTTATCTACTGTGTTGAGAAGAAATTGTGTAAGAAGGACCCATGTTTGTTAGAGACAGGCTGGGGTTATGGATCGACCTGTCAGTGCCCATGTCCAGCAGAGAAGCAATTACAGAAGCCATACCTTCTGCCTTCTGTGCCCCATAGAGATCTTTGGTCCATACTCCCAGAAGAATAAGGAATAGGGAAGCTTCCTGTGAAGGGGATGGGATATGAAACTCGGGTGGTGGGAATTGTACCCCTCTTATCCTACAATATTTTTGATCATTATTAAATCATCAATAATAATTTTTAAAAAGAAGTTGAAGAATAAGAAAACACAAAGCAGAACTTGGTCTGGGTTTGGTGTATTGCACTAAAGTAAAAGACTCTAGGGTAGGGGGAGGGTTCAGGTCCTGGAACATGATGGCAGAGGAGGACCTAGAGGGGGTTGAATTGTTTTGTGGAAAACTGGGAAATGTTATACACGTACAAACTACTATATTTTACTGTTGACTATAAACCATTAATCTCCCAATAAAGAAAAATAAAGAAGGTGATGTTGATAAATGTAGCTTCAAATATATTTATGAAGAGCCCATGTTTAAGGGCAGGCAAAGACAACCTCCGTACCCAAATTTATTTAAACTAGAAACCCATTAAGGACTAAGAATTTATTTTTTATTTGAAGAGGAACAGGGACAAAAGCCAGCACCACCCACTTCACCAAAGCAGCCCCAAAGGCCCTCCCCCCCAAAAAAAAAAAAACCCGACATCTCATTTCTTGGAAAGTGGGTGGTAATAAGATAATATTTCTGAGATCCAGGAGTTCATCTCCATAGAACATAAGCCTCTGAATTTCATGTTTCCTTCATGTGGCCTTATCTTGAAATTTCAGCTACCTAGGCCGACTCTATTACAAAGCTGGTGGTAGTGGGCACAAGTCTTCTTTTGTCCACAGCACTGATCTGAGTCTGGCAGTTATAAGAGGAGTGATCTTTTAAATGAATCATTATGACACCAATCCATATTTATTGTTGAAAAAAATAGAAAATACAGGTGAGCAAAACAAAGGCACTGACAATCGCCCTGCAGTGAATGTTTTTAGAGTTCTTCCTCCTCCCCCAACTTTTTTCCTTTGATGAATTACATTAATTTTTTTTGTCTCAAAATGGAATCATAGTATACCTCTTGTACGATAATCTGATTTTCTTATTGTCACTGGTATATAATTATCTTTCCTGGCTACTAATGTTGCTTCTTTTAAGAGGTTCCAGAGCATTTTATTGTTTCTCTAGATTGATTTTTTTTAGCTATATCATTATTATTAAACATTTAGATGAAATCTAGTTTTATTTTTATTTATTAGACAAATTTCTACATCTGTGTACACTTCCGATTTTCACCCTTACATACACACCTAGGGGAGGTTCAAGTGTAGTTTTAAAGCTTGAAGAGTTCATTTTCAAATTACCACTCTTCCGGTATCATTTATACAATGTATGTATAAACACACTCTTTTATGGAAACAGCCTCCTTCCCCCCCCCCCCCCGCCATACACACAGGTTCTTCAGTCCTGGATATTATTTTCATTATTTTGTAAATCCATTAAGTAAAAATGGTGTATTTATGGTTTTTGTTGTCGTTGTTAGGAAGAATAAACATTTTTCTCAAAGCTCTCTTGATAATTTTCATTTCCTCTGCTGAATTGCTTATTGATATTCTTTGCTCAGGATTAAAATGGGACACTTATCTTTTCACCAGCTTGTGTATTAAGAGTAATAACTTTTGCTCATAACATATATGTATCTGCCCGATTCTCACCTCCCTTATTTTTGTTATTATATTTTTTGTATAAGTACCGCGCGCTAACCGATTGTGCCACTGAAGATCCGTTATTGTATTTTCTGAAGTGTAGAAATTTTGAGCTCTACTATAGTTAATTATGTGCCTTTCTTTATACCTTTCTTTCCTATCTCTTTCTCTCCTCCCTCTCTCTTTCTCTCTCTTTAGAGGCAGAGAGGCAGAGAGAGGGTGAGAGAGACCATGGCACTGAAGCTTCCTTCAATGTAGTAGAGGCCGTGGCTCGAACCTGGGTCATGCACATGCAAAGAAGCCCACTATCCAAGGGAGCTCTCTCACCTGCCCTGTATATGGTTTCTAATATGGTTCCCCACTCATATGCTACACTTTTAAACGAATCTCCAGATTAAACATATATTTAAGATTAAATATAACATTTACCTACTTTTCTTTCTTTTTAATGTTGAAACTTATCTGGTGTGTATTCTTATGTGAAGGTAGAGTTCTAAGTATTCTCTCTAAATGTTAATTGTCCCAAGATTATTTAGTGAAGAATACAGTTGCTATTTGATACTTCTCTTATAATAAATTAGATGCTGACAGAAGGCTGCTTCTGAATCTCCAAGTCCAAGTCATTAATAATTCTTATCTGGCTCTGAGTATACACAGTTTTAATTACTAGAACAAGTTTGCTGCAAGTTCCTGCGTCACCCTCTCCCCCCTCAATTGCATCTTTTCTGCTTCATTTTAGAACTGTCAAGGCCAACTGTGCACAGCTCAGCGTCTTGAAGCTTCCTGAAACCGTCACTATACTCTGTAAGAGACTGCTCTGGGTCCAGAATGACCATCTGTCACTCTATTCTCTTTCATCCGGGATCACAGTCTCTCCAGTTGCTTAAATCTCTTACCTCCCTTCATGAGAGTTGACCTAGTTCATTTAGCTCTCTTCCACGTGCTTTTTACTTGTCTCTGCCTGGGTGGTTCCCATCCTGCTCTGCTTTTCTGGCCATAGGTCATGGGTGTTTGCAAGTGGCCTTCTTAGTAGAGCAGCTAAGAGCATGGAGTCAGGCAGCCACTGAATCAGGGCTCAGTCAATTCCTTCCTATGTGACCTTGAACGTGTTGCCTTTCTGAGCCTAAATTTTCTGTTTTCTTGGCTGCCCTCCCACACACTATAATAGCATTATACTGTAATGCTGTATTACATTACCATATACCTTAAAGGGTTGTGATAGAGAACACATGAAAAAAATGCATGTGATGACTGTATGACAGACACATTCATCTTAGTCTGCAGATTCCACATTAATAAGTGTTTGTGGATAAACATTGCTCCAAAGACCAAAAGGCTTAAAGACACCGGCTTCCAAAAGCAAACCGCCACACCCTAGAAAGATTCACTTACAGAAAGAGAAGGATGAATATAGGATGATCTCACTCATAGAGAGAAGTTGAAAAATAACAACAGAAGGGAAAACACAAAGCAGAACTTGAACTGGAGTTGGTGTAGAGCATCAAAGTAAGAGATTCTGGGGTGTGGGGGAGGGTTCAGGTCTGCTGCTGTTATTGGATAGGACAGAGAGAGGAGGGGAAGACAGAGGGGGAAAGAAAGATAGACACCTGCAGACCAACCTCACAGCTTGTGAAGTGACCCCCATGCAGGTGGGGAGCCTGGGGCTCAAGCCAGGATCCTTGCTGCTGGTCCTTTCACTTTGCACTCTGTGTGCTTAACCCAATGCACTAACACTCGCCCTCCCCCCCACAAATTACTGTATTTTACTGTGAACTGTGAACTATTAACCCTCCAATAAATAAAAAATAAAAAGATGCACTTAAATAAGGTCCATGGTCCAGTTAGAACCTTCAGTAGGTTTCACTGTCCATGTGTGGTACTTCTTGCTACAGCTCTGAGTACTGTGAACTACTTGACATGGCCACCAAAAGAGCCTGCCCCAGTGTGGGCATGAGTTGCTTCTACTATGGGACCCTGCTCATTCACAGTGAAGCAGTTCCCAGCTGCAAATTTCTGCCAGAATGTTGTGACCAGGGGCCCAGGGAACAAGCCTACAAGCTGGGCTCAGCCCACCAGCTGGGTCTCTCTCACACTCACTCATTCTTTGATCTAGTTAGACATGTTCTTGCTGTCTTCCTAGCTATTTAACACCCCTGAAAAATGATCAACTAAGGCCAGAGATTTGTCCCAGTGGGGAACTCTAGAGTTCCCTATTAAGAATATCTTGGTGATTGCCACACAGTGACAGTAGATGAGAGGCCCTGCATTAGCCTCTCTGGCTTGTCTTGATGTGCAGCCCTAGTAACTGATCTATGATGGAGGTGTTAACAAGCGGCTTTTCTTGGGGGGCTATTTTAAGACTACAGACACCTCTCCCCAAAGTCTGTATAGGAACAGACCCAACACTGTAAAAATGGACTGATTAAAAATCATCCTTCAGAGGACCTAGTGGGGGTTGTTTTGTTATATGGAAAACTGAGAAATGTTATGCATGTGCAAACTTGTATTTACTGTTGAATGTAAAACATTAATTCCCCAATAAAGAAATTTTAAAAAATCATCCTCTTATAATTTTTTACTTATTAGTTTATTTTGAGAAAGAGTGAGAGAGCCATCCTGTAGCACACAATCTTCCATTAATGTGGTAGGGGCCTTGCTGGAACCTGGGTCACACACATGGTATCTCGTTGGCTTGCCAACAGTTAAACGAGGCCAGCTGAAACCCTGATGCCTGTCTCTATTGCGAGCACCACAGGGAATCAGCCATCTTTCTTCTCCTGACCAATTTCTCATCTCACACTCCCTCTTTATGACCATGGCGAATGTCCCATCTCCAATAGATGGCAGGAACCCTGTGCTAAGTCTGAACTTGATGTGATGCTCTAGCTGGATTTTGGGGGGTGGACTGTTGAATTCACTTGAACCCAGAGTCATGTAGCTATGAGATCAGACACCTCTCTCTGCATCACTCTGATGTCTGATGTTTCTTCTTTCTGAAAGACGCCTGACCTGGGGGAGCTGCGGAGGTCACACAGGGAACATTCCAGCCCAGCCTGAAATTAGGCCAGGAGGCACACACAGGTCGTGCCAGAGTGAGGACATACTCTACCTGGGCTACCTTACAAACAGTACTGTAGTTCATTCAATGTAGCACGTCTTCTGCCACTCACTCACACACACACACACACACACACACACACACACACACACACACACACACACACACACACACACCTGCTTTTTAACACTGTTACTTGTAATCACCAACTGCAAGATTATAAACTGGTACTCTGTACCCCTCATAGTACTTAGCTCATGACTGAGAGACACAAACTGACATCACTCACAGTAGGCTCTCCTTCCTTCTCCCCAATGAAGGGTGAAAGACAGAGAGGGCCAGCAAAGTAATTCAGTTGGATAGTGCACTCTCTATCTAAAATAAATAGATTAAATGTGATAAAATAATAGAGAGACATAGATGAGAGATACCACAGCACCACTCTGCCACTCAGGAAGCTTTGTCTTTGCATGTTGCTTCTATGTGATACCTGGCGACTTGAACCAGAGTCCTAGGGCATGGTAAAGTGTGTACTCTACCAGATAAGCTACTTTCTGCCCTGAAGCAGAAAACTGCTGACTTTTAAAAAATATTTATTTTCCCTTTTGTTGCCCTTATTGCTTTTTATTGTTGTTGTAGTTATTGTTGTTGTTGTTGGATGGGACAGAGAGAAATGGAGAGAGGAGGGGAAGACAGAGAGGGGGAGAGAAAGATAAACAGCTGCAGACCTGCTTCACCACCTGTGAAGTGACTCCCCTGCAGGTGGGGAGCCGGGGGCTCGAACCTGGATCCTTATGCTGGTCCTTGTACTTTGTGCCACGTGCGTTTAACCCGCTGTGCTACCACCCAACTCCCAACTGCTGACTTTTTTCTTTTCTTTTTTTAAGTTTTTATTTATGAAATGGGAACACTGACAAAATCATAGGATAAGAGGGGTACAATTCCACACAATTCCCACCACCAGAACTCCATATCCAATTCCCTCCCCTGATAGCTTTCCTATTCTTTAACCCTCTGGGAGCATGGACCCCGGCTCATTATGGGGTAACTGCTGACTTTTTCAGTCTCTCCTTTGGAGGGACTAGAAAGGAAAAGAGGGAAAAAATGTAAACTAATTGGAAGAGGCGGAGAGATGTACTTGGTGGAGAGGCCAGAATTTCTGGTTCAGCACAAATTGTGCTCTTGACACGAAAGGGTCAGTTTTCCCAGTAGCAGCACTGGGTGGAGGAGACATCAGAAGCCAGATACATTCCCACGCTAAGCTCCTGGTTAGCTGGCTTCTTGATTCTAAGTGGGTTATTTTCCATTTCTAATTTGTCTTTTAATTTATAAAATATCTTTTGTTTTAATTAGCTGATAAAATTAAATGAGGAAAAAAAGGATGTTTTTAAAGAAACTCCCTGATTATTATCCCAGATAACACTCAGTGCTGTGTGGATTTGGACACACTCTTAACCTCTCTGAGTTCCTGACTTGTTCAGACAATCTTTCTTCTCCTTTCTTTCTCTCTTTCTCTCCTCCTTTCCTTCTCTTCTATCTTGGCAAGATGGAGAAAGAGCTAGAGACATATTAGGTATGCAACAGATATCTTTCAAATGCCTACACCTGCAGTCATACTTTCTCAAAAGTAATGAAAGAAAAAAACAAAACAAAGAGAAGGTAAGAAATTCACAAAGTTGTCCATTAACTCTCCTGGACTGTTCTGCGAAAAACTGACTGATCGGTTTTCGGTTTTTGGGTTTTTTTTGTGTGTGTGCTGTTGTTGTTGCCACTGAGTTCAGAACCATAAATCCTAAAACATTTTGTGTCAGTGAGAGGATGGGTAGATGTGTTCACTGCTGAGGCCATTCTTTAGTGACTAATCAGTATTACCTTTGCAGGCTGGCAAAATAGCTCACTTGGATAGTGTACTTCTTTGCCATGTGCAAGACCAGATTCCAGCCCAGCCACCACTGTATTGAAGGAAGCTTTGGTGCTCTGAGATCCCTTCCACCATCAGCCCCCATATCACTCTATCTGAAAAAAAAAAAAAAAACAGCCTGAAGTAGTGAAGCCCAAGAGAAGAGACAACCAATCAGTTAATGGATTGATCGACAGATAAATACTTCCTGCATTATTGGCTTCACCTGTAGATGATTTACCTGATGGAGGGAGGAATGCAGGGAGGTCAAGAATGGAAGGGGACCTTGGGTGTTTATGACATGTCACTGTAGACTAATTGATCCTTGAGAATGTGTGGGAAAGGGTGTGGTGACAGTGGAGGAGGTTGAGCTTGTGCATGTGTGTGTTGGGGGGGGGCGCAGTGGGAATTCTCTACTTTCCATTCAATTTTGCTCTGAACCTAAAATTCATCTTTTAAAAAAAGATATATATTTTTAAAAAGTCAATGAAGGGCCAGGTGGTGGCACACCTGGTTGAGCGCATATGTTAGAATACTCAAGGACCCAGGTTCAAGCCCTGGTCCCCACCTGCAGGGGGAATGGTTTGAGAGTGTTAAAGCAGAGCTGCAGGTCTCTCTCTCTCTCTCTCTCTCTCTTTCCTTCTCTACCTCCCCAACCTTCTTGATTTCTCACTGTCTCTGTTCAATAAATGAAGATAACAATAAAAAAAAAATTTTAAGCCAGTGAGGGGTGGTAGAGACAGCGTAGTGGTTCTGTAATACACTTTCACACTCGAGGCTCTGAAGTGTCAGGTTCAATCCTCAGCACCACCGTAAGCCAGAGCTTAGCAGTGCTTGGGCCTCTCTCTATATATCTTTCTCTATGTATCTCTTATTAAAATAAAATAAAATATTACCCCAAAATTATAGGTGCAAAATAAATGAATAAATAAATAGCCAATGGGGAGAGTTATACCCAGAACATAAGAGTTAGTGTCACTTGCACGGTGCTTCATATTGTATGAAGTGGTTTGTTCTTTCTTGTGACTCTGAAACCAGGAGGACACAGTTTCTTTTTTTCAAGATGAAGAAACCAAACCTCGGAGATGAACATGACTTGTCTCAGAATAAAGAGTCTAGGAGTGTCAAAGTCAGGTCTTCAAGCCTGTCTCCTCTGCCTGTGACACTAACAAGTTACCTGATTTCAGAGGAAAAAGAAGACAAATCTTATTTCCTTGCCATTATTGGATTATCCACATCCCATCATCTTGGAGCTGTTTCCAAAACTTCATACTGCGGAAGGGGCTGTACTGACGTCACCAGGATAAATGGGGTCACGACAGAGAGGAGCTGACAATCTCCTCATGGTTTCTAGATTAAATTCCTGATTTCTCTGAATTGGTGAAGTTCAGAGAAGCAGCCACCAGGGAAACCGGGCTACAATGCCCCACACCCACAATCTATCATAGTTGGCCTTGGGCTGATAAAAGAGCTCACTGGGGTAGTGCACCGCTTCACCATGTGTGCAACCTGGGTTCATGCACGCCTCCTATTGCACGGAAAGAAGCTTCAGGGCCGTGGTCTCCTGCTTCTCTGTCTCTATCTTAAAAAACAAAACAAACACACGCACTAGATGACCTTGGACTTTAGGACATATGCCCAATAGTCAAAAAACTGTGAGCTTCAGCTGATTACTTTTAACTTAATAATAATAACCCATATTTATGGAGAGCTTATTTTGTACCAGGCTCTGCCCTGAATGTGCTGCACACTCCTGAGTTTTCAGGGTCTGAAAACTAATCTTGACCTGCCGTACGTAGGAAAACAGCCTTTGGAATCATGAGAAAATGCTCATGATAGCAAAGACTTGAACTCATCACCCTTGGTTCTACGACATTGGTTTTGACTTCACAGAGGAGGGGTAAAGTGAAGGCCTAGCAGCTGTCCCATTGCCTGAGGTCAGGTCACTATGGACCAAGAGAGAAATGCAAATAGCCTTCTTTTTACAAAAGGTAATTAGGCAACCAGGGAGGAATTAGGCAACCAAGGATGAGTCTCAGTGGGGAGAGTGCTAGACTCTCCTATGTGAGGCCCCAGGTTCCATGCCCAGCACTGCAGTCTCTCTCACTCACTCTCACTGAAACAGATACACGAAGAAATCTTTTTTAAAAATGATAAAAACCACTAGGGAAAGATAGAAACAGACTAGGAGTATGGATGAACCTGCCAACACCCATGTCCAGCGGAGACGCAATTACAGAAGCCAGAACTCCCACCTTTTTCACCCCAAAAAGAATTTTGGTCCAGACTCCCAGATGGGGGGAACTATTAAGGGAAGATGACTAGAGGGCTCTGAACCCCAATTTCATCAGGACCCACAGAGAAAAGAGGAAAAAAGGAAAGACATTAAGAAGTAGTAGTAGGTACAGTAGTAGTAGGTATGACTTAGAAAGGAAGAAAAGGCAGGACCATAAAAATGGGCACAAATATATATAGATAGACAGACAGATATGTCATTACAGAAATAATAGGGAGCTGGGCAGATTAGGAGCTGGCAGAACAAAGCACAAGGACTGGTGTATGGACCCCAGTTCGAGCCCCTGGCTCCCTACCTGCAGGGGAGTCGCTTGTAACCAATATTAAGTCAGTAATAATAAAAAAGATGAAAATTTCCATTAATTTCATCTAAAGCAGGTTTTTAATAGGTTAAGTCTTGTTGCTTTACAGAATGAAATCAGCAAGCACTTGTTTACTCTTTCCTTCCTTCCTCCCTTTTCTTTTTTTTTCTTTCTTTGTTTTTGTATTGTATTTATTTTTTAACTAGCGAGATATAGAGGGAGAAAGAAACAGAGAGAGAACAGGGAGAGACCAGAGCACTGGTCATCTCTGGCTTGTGATGTTGTGGGAGATTCAACGAGGGAGCTTGGAGCCTCAGGCACAAGATTCTGTTTACATAACCACTTTGCAATTCCCCCACCACAAGCAACTAATCCACAGCCAACCTCTTATTATTAAAGAAATGTCATCAGTAGGCTTTTTTTGGTTTGTTTGTTTGGTCCTCACCATGGCTTCACCACTCTGGGCTGACTTTTCAGACATGTCGAGAGACAGGGGAAGAGACCACAGCACCAAATCCGCCACCACATAGTGGGAACAGGGTTTGAACCTGGGTCATGTGTCCAAGGAGCTGTTTGTCTGGTCCTAGAAATGTGATTTTTAAGAAGCTTTCACTACCATTCAGGCCTCTAAATTAAGCGGTTTTGTGCAGCAAGTAATTTCAGAGAAGAGGAAGCAGGCGTAGAAACTGCCGTCCCTCCATATCCCTTGAGAAGCTCATCAGAAACACAGGACACCATGCCTCGGCCTCGCGTGAGCTTAATGTGCACCTTGGCGATGCGAGAATCCGGCACGAAGCCCAGCCAGTCTATCTTGGCGTTACTCTCGATCGCACCCTGTCATTTCACGAACATCTCATAAAAACTGCAGCAAAGGTGGGTGCAAGGAATAACATCATTGCAAGATTGGCCAGCTCCTCATGGGGCACGAGTGCTTCCACACTACGATCATCATCTCTGGCATTATGCTATTCCACTGCAGAATACTGTGCCCCAGTATGGTTCCGTAGCCCCCATGTCCACTTGGTCGATTCCAAATTATATTCCTCCATGAGGATCATTTCTGGAACCATCCGTTCCACCCCGGTTCCATGGCTGCCAGTTCTCAGCAACATCGCCCCGCCAGATATTCGTCGGGATGCGGCATCATCTAAGTTCATTTCCTACGTCTACGCTGGACCGGACCTGTCAATATACGCGGATATCTTCGCCCACCCTGTCCAATGCTTGACGTCTAGTCACCCAATCTGGTCCCCTACGCCTACACTGAACTTCTCTGTTCCAGACTCTTGGAAACAGAGTTGGCAGTCAGCTGAGGTAAAGAACAAACACCTCATCACAGACCCCTGCAAGCATCAACCCGGCTTTGTCCTTGCACTTTGCACCGCTGCGCTACCACCCAAAAAAGATCTTTTAAGATATATATCCTCGAAGGGGCCAGGTGATGGCAAACTGGTAGAGTGTACACATTAGCATACACTTGAACCAGGCTCAAGTCCCTGGCTCCCATTGGGAGGTGGGAAGCTTCACAAGTGGCAGTCAGCTGAGGTAAAGAACAAATACCTCATCACAGACCCCTGCAAGTGTCAACCCGGCTTTGACCTAGCACGTTATGATTGGGCCCTCCTCAATCGCTATCAAACAGGCCATGGCCAGTGCGCCGCTATGTTCCATCGCTGGGGAGCCAGAGACGACCCGAACTGCCCCTGCGGCTCCAGACAGACTATGACCCACATAGTCAACGACTGCCACCTCTCCAGATTCAAAGGAGGTCTCGAAACTTTACATCAGGCTCAACCTGACGCTGTTGACTGGCTACGGAAGAAGGGCAAACGCTAGAAGAAGAAGACAGGACACAGGACACAGGACACAGGACTGTGGCCATCAGAGCCTCACGCTGCCCATACACAGTGGCTCACTTTCACTAAGATAAAGATGCAGGGGAAATGTTCTTTTGTCAAGATCTTTGGAACACTCCCCCTTTCTGTTTTTAAATTTCAATTATCTGTGACCTCATTTAGATAGGGTAGAATTTGTTCTGGACCAGTGATGAATTTTAGTATGTAAATTATCTCGAGAGGAGGGGTACCTGGGATCTACAATAAGGAGTGGATGTAAGTAAGGTCCTTCTCTCTCAAAAAAACCCATCTGGGCAGGCCTGTAGTTACAACGATTTAAAAAACCTTTGAATTTGAGAATGCCATTGTAGACTGTTGGCTCTAATGGGACCCAATGGTGATATGGTTGGGAGGCAGGAAGGCAGCTTCTTAGGTTTAGAGGAAGTTGCCGAAGGTGCTAGGAGACAAGTTATCCTAAAGCCCCAGCCACTGCCTAAAAATCCTTTTTCCTTGTAGTTTTTAGCCTCAGGCGCAGCCCACAAGTGTCAGCACTCTGTAGGCTTTTAAGTTAATTGGTCAACACTAACCAAGAGAAGGGGGGAGAGGGCAAGCATTTCTCTTGGTCTGAAGGATTTTCTATGATCCTTTTTTGAGAGAGTGAGAAAGGTGGAGAGAGAGATGGAGAGAGAGAGAGGGAGAGGGAGAGGGAGAGGGAGAGGGAGAGGGAGGGAGAGAGAGAGAGAGAGAGAGAGAGAGAGAAACAGAGGGAGAAAGAGAGAGAGAGAACAGAGAACAGCACAGAAACTCCTTCAATATGCTGAGGACCAGGCTCAAAACCCGGGTCTTGCACATGGCAAAGCAGCACACTATCCAAGTGAGCTATTTCACCATTCCCATTCTATTTCTTCTGCAGCAGTGACTTTTCTCATTCATGGGCTCAAATTCTCTGCTCACTTGCCATTTCTGAGTTACCCCGACCAAAAACTCAATGTCCCCTAAATCACAATGGTGTTCTGTGGAGCAAGTTCCCCACTCGCTGAATCACTACTCCTATTTCCTGCCAGAACTTTCTACATTCTGATCAAAAGCATCCAGATTTGGTCATTTCTACCCTCACAAAAGCTGGGGAATGTACAGCATCGAACTTCTCTCAAGGCCTGATTTTTTTTTTTTCTAAAATGTTCTATCAAGCAGAGCCACCTAGTGGTAGAATGCGGTATGACTTTTTCATCGCCCTCCAGCTTCTCTCATCTAATCACCTGGGTGAGGTTTTGTTGTGTTGTGCATTTACTGTATGTCCTTTTTACTCACCCTCGTTTACATTTGAGACTGCCACCTCCATCTGTTTTCCATGACAAACATCTATTAATATCCATCCAAGGCAACACACCTGTGTTTGTCATCATCAGGAAGTCTTATGACTGAAACCTTCAGTAGTATCTCTTTCGGAGGACAAGAAAGTATCAGTGCTAACTGACTTCTAAAGGTAAAAAGAGTCATGGGTGTGTGAAATGGCTCATTTGGTTAGTGTGCTGCTTTGCCGTATGCATCACCCAGGTGCCAGCCTGGTCCACACCACACTGAAGGAAGCTTTGGTGCTGTGGTACCGCTCGTTCTTTCTCTGTTCTATTCTCTCTGCTTTCTCTGTCCCTCTGTCTCTGTCTCTCTCTTTCTCTATCCAGTTGCCGGGATATGTGTTTTGAAACTTTCTATTTTTATTTAAATTTTAATTATTATCTTTTTTTATTGGATAGAGACAGTCAGAAATAGAGAGAGTAGGGGGAGATAGGGAGAGAGATACCTACAGCACTGCTTCACCACTTGAAGAAAAGCTTTCCCCTCTATAGGCAGGGACTCAGGGCTTGAACCTGGGTCCTTGTGCACTGTAACATGTTTTGCCATCACTCATGCTTCCTTTACTCCACACCACTCACATATACGCCCATATACACAACCATAAGAAATTTACAGACAGGTTAAAGGGTGAACACCAGAGCTCAGCACCCCACCCTCGTGCCACCTACGGTGGAAGCTGAAAGTACCTTGGGTTATGGTTTGATTCCTTTTCTTCCTTTACAGTAGGTAAGCATTCATGGTCAGCTAGGACAGAAGAACAGCAAGTATGTTGTTAGTCACTGCAATTTTTTTTCTTCTATTCACACAACTTATTCTGCTGAGCATCATTGGTGCCTTGCTCTGTATGACAAGTTGTGCAGAAACAGCCTCACTGGGGATTTTCCAAGGTGGAAAGATTAATGAGGGCCAGGCTCTTGAAATGGCAAAGACGCTAACAGCACAGAAAGAAGGCTTCATCAGGCCTGCCCTTTCTAAGAAGCAGTAGGGGGGTTCTTTGAGGCCTGAGCTCCCAAGCAGTGATGAACCTGCCCTTTCTAAGATATGTTACCATGTGCAAGGACCAGGGTTCAAGCCCCCAGGCCCCACCTATGGGGGGGGGAAACTTTGTGAGAAGTGCTACAGGTCTTTCTCCGTGCCTTTCTATCTTCATCTCTAGCTCCCTCTTCCTTCTAGATTTCTTTCTATCAAATAAATAAGACAAAATATTTTAAAGTGTTAAAATATCAATGCTATGACAATATAGTGGATTTCAGAGCGTTAAACAATATCGATCGATAAGGAACAAAAAAAGATAGTGTCATCATTTTAAATACCAGTATTTCAAGTACCAACTGTATGAAAACTAGGAAATACCACAATTAATGTCGAACATCAGGTAGAAATTAAGTCCTACTGGCACACTTATATTGCTATCTGTTAATGCTGTCCAGTGGAACATTCTAAAAAAAGTTTATTTACTACAAGAGGGAGGGTTTTATACGAGAGAAAAAAAAGACAGAAACCAGAGCCCAGGTACATATGGTGCTGGGGATTGAACCAGGGACCTCAGGCAAGTGAGTCCGACACTCTCCCAGTTGAGTTACTTTCCCAGTCTTTCCAGTAGAACTTTCTTTTCTTTTTTAAAAGATATCTTATTAATTAATGAGAGGGGTGGGATGCATTGGATCGACCTTCTTGTGGTGCATCCCGTGAGTACCCATTCATTGGGGAAACTGAGGATCCTTCCTAGCCGACTGAATCCACATGGATCCCAGTCACTTTCAAAGCCAGCAACAAGCAGCTCCTGACAGCTTTCAACCTGACCTGTTGACTGGCTACGGAAGAAGGGCAAACACCAGAAGAAGAAGAATGAGAGGGGTAGGGAGACAGAGAGAGAGAGAGAGAGAGAGAGAGAGAGCCAGCCAAACATCACTCTGGTATATGTGCCACTAGGGGTCAAATTCAGGACTTCATGCCCGAGAGGTCATACTCTGCCCACTGCACCACCTCCAGGACCACTCCAGTGGAACTGTCTATAGAGATGGAAATCATCTCAGTGTCCACACCCCTAAGTGGCCACCGTGGGCTTAAAATGTGGCTAGAGTGAGCGAGGAAGGAAATTTTGCATTGTATTTAATTTATTAAATATCAATTTTAAATAGCCACACATGTCTATTGTCTATCACTCTAGATAGCACAGAGCGATGTGAATTATACTTGGTCATAGTTTCCATTCAAATACAATTAAAACCATATATCTCTACTACAAAAGACATCACCAGATTAATTCCCTTGCTTGAAAAAAAAAAGGCCTTATTTCTATTTGAAGAAGATTGCTTGAAATACTATGTGGTCACAACTACTGCTATAGTTAAACTGCTGTTTAAGAAATGCATTTATGGGCTGGGGAGACAGAATAATAATGGTTATTATTATTATGGTTATCTCATGCCTGAGGCTCTGGTTTAATCCCCAGTACTACCATATGCCAGAGCTGAGCAGTGCACTGGTATCTCTCTCTCATTAAAATATTTTTAAAAGATATATATGTATATATTTTATTATTTATTTATTTATTTATTTTATTTTACCACAGTTCTGCTCAGCTTTGGCTTCTTTTGATATGCTGGGTGGAACTTGAAGCCCCAGGCATGAAAATCTTTCATGTGACCACTGTTTCCCCAGTACCATAATGAAACTGTTTAAGGAGGGCAGACCTGAGGTGATTATATCCTTGTGCCTGAGGAGGAGTGGGCTCACACCTCCAAACTCTTGGATTTCTGGGGCATTTCTCAACTAACTCCCTCTCAAACTCCCTCCCTCTTTCAAAGATTTAATTGATTTGTCTCATGAGACAGAGAGGTCAGTGCAGCACTCTGACAGATGCAATGCCAGGAACTGAACTTGACACCTCCTGCCTTGAAGGCCAGAACGCTGCCACCATGCCATCTCCTGGGTTGCCTTCTCTCTCTGGAAAAGACAGAAACATGAGCTAAACCCAAACCAACTGAAACACATTAGGCCACCACATACCGTTCCTGTTCATGCTGTTCATCCATTTATCAAGCTCTTCCATTTCAATTTCCATAACAGAAGGTGTGTCTTCCTCAAATATGGGGCTAGAGAGAAAAAGCGAGAGAACAGAAAACTTAATGAGAAAGTACACTGGTGTCTATCTGGGGAAGTCTTAATTCAGTGACTGGGGAGGGGGTGTTTGTACCCATGAAACATCCCAAATGCCAATAGAAAGCGAGGTCTAAAGGAAATCCTGACCCCCTGAAAGAGGGGGTACAGCCCAATGTGAGGGTGGGAGTGAGGCCAGGAGGTCCAGGCAGGCTCCCACCAGGGCTTTTTTCTAATTAATTTTTTATTATTATCTTTTTAAAATATTTATTTATTTTCCCTTTTGTTGCCCTTGTTTTTTTATTGTTGTTGTTATTGATGTTGTCATTACTAGATAGGACAGAGAGAAATGGAGAGAGGAGGGGAAGACAGAGAGGGAGAGAGAAAGATAGACACCTGCAGACCTGCTTCACCGCCTGTGAAGTGACTCCCCTGCAGGTGGGGAGCTGGGGGCTTAAACTGGGATCCTTATGCCGGTCCTTGCGCTTCACGCCATGTGTGCTTAACCCGCTGTGCTACTGCCTAATTCCCTTACTATTATCTTTATTTATTGCATAGAGACAGTCAGAAATTGAGAGGGAAGGAGGATATAGAGGGGAAGAGAGACAGAGAGACACCTGCAGCACTGTTTCACCACTTATGAAACTTTTCCCCTGCAGGTGGGGACTGGAGGCTCAAACCTGGGTCCTTGTGAACTCAACCAGGTGCACCACCACTTACCCCTTTCTCTTCCTTTTATTCATCACTCTTTTTCTGCCTATCCCCAGGCTTCCTCTCTGCCCCACTCTCCACCTCCCTCCTACCTTTTCTTCTCTTTCTCCATGCCTTCCCCTCCCGCTTTCCACCCTCTGAACTTCTCCATCTAATGGACTTAAGGCTCTGAAGGGCTCTCCTCCCTTTACATCAGTGAAGGCAACTTCCCTGATGATAACACGTTTAACCAGAGTAAATTAACTCAGGCCCTTGACGGTGTCTGGGTAAGATGTTAACATAACCAGGATGCATTTGGAATTGGTAGGAGACAGAAAAAGATTGTTTGAACCGAGGCTCCTCCCACCCCTGCCCAGATCCTGACCACCCACATAGCAGTGTGGGGGCTGGGGACACTCCTTCTGGGACAGCCAGGGACCTCTCCTGGGGTTCTGGGAGTCGGAAACCCCCATGGGTGTCAGAACCCAAGTGCCTTTGTCTCCTAAGGAGGCAGATCAGAGGGCAGAAAATTAAGCCCGGGGTCACTGCCCTCATTCCCATGGCTCCAGAGGCAAAATATTAATAAAGGAAGCTGGGCTTCTCACCCCCTCTCCCTAACATCCTTGTCCACACCTGGCTGGACAGGAAGCAGTGAGCAGCACTTACACTTTCAAGCTTTCACTTCCCAGTTCATCTAGAAGAGAATGGAGATAAAGGTCATGTTAGGGTTGCTTGTCTGTGACAACTCCTTGTTGCAAATCAACGGAAATCTCCTTCACGTGGAGATGGAGACGCCCTCCAGTCCATTTTTAAGGAGTGGTAACTAGCTTCTCTTTTAGCTAAGATGAGCCTGACTTCAGATCAGATGTTAACCCCTCTGCGTTTTTTATGTGTGTCAGGGCCTCACACATGTACTGAGGGTATCAGAGAGTAAAAGAGATAGAGACAAGAGAGACAAACAAAGGGGGGGAGACACAGCAGAGGATGATCCACCACTCCTGGAGAACCATCCCTGGACCTTTCCCTTGGCGTTACCCATGATGCTCCACTGTGGTCACTGGTGCTCATACCCAGGGCCTCAAGCACTGTAAGGTGTGTGTACTCTATTCAGTGAGCCATCTTTTGGGTCCTATCTCTGTTTTTTTTTTTGTTTTTGTTTGTTTGTTTTGTTTTGTTTTCATGTTTGTCACCAACTCTAAGAGGAAAACAGCAATGAGGGACAGAAAAAAAGGGGGCAAAAAAAAGGCCCATCCCTGCAAGTGTCCCCATTGCAAACACAGGTGCTGCAGCTTCTTGAGAGCAGGAGCTGAACATGGTCACACTGTCCCTTTGCCCTGGAGCAGAGCAAGGGGCCCCAGCTTGGACTCTCTCAGGGAAGCCTGCCTCTGCTCTAGTTGTAGAAATGGGGTGGGGGTGTTTCACTTCTGATTGTCCCCTACTCAGCTCCTGTGGCATTTTTGCCACAATGGGCCAGTGATGGGTTCGTCCATCTAATCCTTTCTTCCTGTTTCTCCCACTAGACCTTAGTTCTTTAAGGCCAAGGGACTCTGTCCATCTGGTTGGTCAGGGGCCCTCACCCTCCATCCCCCCCACCCCCCAGCTAGCACAGTACCTGAGAAACACCCCCTAGACTTTGGCTGAAGAAACAGCACACCTGATTCTGCATCGGCCAGCACTGGGGGCTGTTGGGGATTTGGCTTTACCCAGACAGCAGCCCTTCCAGGAAGCCTTCCTTGGCTGCCCTTGGTGGAAGCCAGAGTCAGGCACTGTTAGCAGAAGAGCTTGAATGCAGATCTGACACTAAGTGAAGCTGTGGCCATGTGGGAGCCCGCTGGCCCAGCACAGGCTGTGTTTGAGTTGGCAGGGGTCTGCCAGGAATGAGGGAAGGCACAGAGCCAGTGGCCAGCCCTGAAAACTAAGTAGCCGGCTTTGCAGAACACCCCCCCCCCACCTCTTTATGGCCACCAGAGACTTCCTTTTGTCCTACCTGCAGGAATGCAGGTCCCTGGCAGGACTCAGAGCCAGCAGACACCTGGAACTGAGCACTTGGGGCTGCCTGTGTCTTGGGCCCCTGCTAACAGCTCCTCTGATCTGAGAGGGCTGAGCACAGGTGGGCCCTCCACTGCTCACCCAGGAGGGACCCTGGGCTTCATCTTCAGACAGAAGCCTGGAGCCTGGCTCCTCAGAAACTTCCATGGGGACAGGAACTGTGTAGTCTTCTATTTGATGCATCTGCTGTTTTCATGTGAATTCTGCAGGTTCTTTCCCTACGGGCTCCTGCAGTCAACAAACCCCTAGGAGAGGGGACCTCCTTTGCAGGTGGCCCACAGAGACCACCCTGTTTTAGTGCTCCCACTATCTTCCGGCTTACTAGCCTCCCAACTCATCCGCGACACCCCAGCTCCACTGTTGGGGGGGCATGCATTAACTCTTAGATCTGGGGGTGCCCGCAGGCTGGCGGCAAGCAGATGCTGGTGGCCAAGCTAAAAACCCCTCATTACTGCCTAGCTCCAGATGCACCAAATGGGAGGCTGCTCGAATCAGTATTCAAACCGAGCAGAAAGCCTTCTGTGGCCTGGCCTCCTGGGCTCCAGGGCCATTACCCCTGGCCCGGCCGCCATGGCAACCGGAGAAACATCTGGGAGTGCTCGGGTGGAGCGGAGCATTAGGCCGGAGGGAGAGCAATTACCCGCCCGCCTGCTCCCCTGCGTTGGCCTTGGTCTTCATTAACAGCCACCACCGCCCTGCGCAGCTGGGAGCCAGTGTAGCGCTTACACCACCCCCTTGAGCCCTCGTTTCCATTCTCTCCCCCTTCCCCATGAACCTTCCATTGCGTGTGCTGTCCTCCTCCTCCAGCACACATAGTCCACCCACTTAGCCTCAGAAAGCCCCCTTCTCTGTGCATCGACAGAGGGCTGGCTGGGCAGGGAGAAGATGCCAGCGAGAGATGCCAGCGAGAGACTGCTCTCGTTTCCACGCAGAACTGAGAATCAGCAAGAGAGAGTCTCCTGCCGGAGGTGCCCTGCACTGAGCAGGTGTCCTGTGGCCTCCGTGTGTTTCTGAGGTTTGCTGCCCGCTGGCTGTCTTCCCAGCAGCCTTCCTCCACCCCCTGAGTGTAAGGAGACAACTGCAGACTTGCTGCCTGGAGGTGTAGGAAGAGTGTGACACAGAGCAGGGGACAGAGCACTCATCCCCCCCCAAAAAAAAGAAAAAGGAGAAAAGAAAAGAAACTGGACAGGCCCAGAGGAGAAAGGGCTGGGTGGGCTTGGGGGCCAGCAGCTTCTAACCTCTTCAACATTCAGCCTCTCTGAGTAGTGCTCATGCACTATGCGGCTAACCAGCAGTGCCGTTGCCTCGCTCAACCTTCATTCACTCAGGGAGTCAAGAAAACTAGTGAAGTGGGCGAAGTGTTGGACTCTCAAGCATGAGTTTCTGACTTCCCTCCCTGCTGTTACATGTTCCAGAGGCTATGCTCTGGTTCTTCCTCTCTCTCTCTCTCTCTCTCTCTCATAACTAAATAACTCTTTAAAATTTTTTATTATCTTTATTTGTTGGATAGAGACAGCCAGAAATCGAGAGGGAATGGGGAGATAGAGAAGGAGAGAGACAGAGAGACACCTGCAGCCCTGCTTCACCACTCACAAAGCTTTCCCCCTGCAGGTGGAGACGGGGGCTTGAATCTGGCTACTTGCGCATTCTAACAGGTACGCTCAACCAGGTGTGCCACCACCCAGCCTCCTAAATAACTCTTTTCTTAAAAAATCAGCCCAAGGACTAGTGGCACAGCTCACTTGGATAGTGTGTTGCCTTGCCCCGTGCACATCCCAGCTTGAGCTGGCCCCCAATGCAGTAAAGGAAGCTTTGATGCTGGGCCTCTCCCTCCTTCTCTCTCTTTCTCTTTCTCTCTCTGCTTCTCTGTCTCTGCTTAAGAAAAAAGAAGCAATAATGCTATCTCCATTGAAATGCTGTCTCCATCGAAAAACCTTTGCTGTAAGCAGTTATTTTGAGGTTCTGGGTTTTCTCCATTGCATATTTATTTTTAAAATATATTTGATTTATTGATTTTGGATAGAGATAGAGAAAAGTTGTGAGGGAAAAGGGAGATAGGGGGAGAGAAAGAAAGACACCTGCAACACTGCTTTACCACTTATGAAGCTTCCTCCCTGCAGGTGGGGACCAGGGAGTGTGTGTCTCTGTGTATTTTTTTTATTAAATAGGACAGAGAGAAGATGAGAGAAGAGTGGAGAGAGAGAGAGAGAGAGAGAGAGAGAGAGAGAGGCATGCAGCCCTACTTTATCACTTGTGAAGTGTCTCCCTTGTAGGTAGGGAGCAGGGGCTCAGACCCAGGCCCTTGTGCATGGTCATTTGTGTGCTTAGCTGGGTGTGCCATCTCCTGGTCCTGTGTGTGTATTTTTTTAAGTGAGTCTTATTTAGATTAAAAAATATGCTGATTTATATTAAGGGTAATGTGCAAACTTGTTTTTATCTTTAAGAATAGAATAGCGGTTCTTTTTCCTTTATTTCTTTAGTTCTTTTTTTTCACTTTTTTTTTAATTGGGGAATTAATGTTTAACATGCAACAGTAAGTACAATAGTTTGTACATGCATAACATTCCCCAGATTCCCATATAACAATACAACCCCCACTAGGTCCTCTGAATTCTTTAGTTCTTTTTAAAATGGTCAGAGAAGACAGAAGATAAAACAAGAAGTCCTAACATCCTTTCATTAACGCAACACTTATTGAGCAACTACTAGATGTCTAGATGTGCTGGACCAGGCATTATGTGAAGTAGAAGGCATAATTGTAATAATATCATCTTCCTGGGAGTCGGGCTGTAGCGCAGCGGGTTAAGTGTAGGTGGCGCAAAGCACAGGGACCGGGATAAGGATCCTGGTTCGAACCCCGGCTCCCCACCTGCAGGGGAGTCACTTCACAGGCGGCGAAGCAGGTCTGCAGGTGTCTATCTTTCTCTCCACCTCTCTGTCTTCCCCTCCTCTCTCCATTTCTCTCTGTCCTATCCAACAACGACAACAACAATAATAACTACAACAATAAAACAACAAGGGCAACAAAAGGGAATAAATAAATAAAATAAATATTAAAATAATAATAATAATATCATCTTCCTGGGAAACTGCTCAACTGATGGACAATCATGTCCAAGCTTCCCAGTTCAATTCCACACACCATAGGTATCATAGTCCTTCTCTCTTTCTCTTTCTCTCTCTTTCCCCCCCCTCTCTCTCACACACACACACACAGACATTCTTTTAAAAATATTATTTGTTTATTTATTGATTGATTTATTTTGGATAGAGGCAGATAGAAATTGAGAGGGAAGGGAGAAATAGAGAGGGAGAAAGAGAAATACTTGCAGACCTGTTGCTCTTGGCAATGTGTGTACTTAGTCAAGTGTGCCACCAACCGACCCCTCTCGCTTTTCTTCTCTTTGCCTTATCTGAAATTCTATCCCCCCTCATATATAAGATCTAAAACCAATCTTTAAAACAATAGTAACAACAACAGTACGCACTTAGAATAGTCCAGCTACTATGTTTTGTGAAACACTTGGCATAATAACTCAACAAGCTGGCTCTTGATTCTGCCCACTTCACAAATGAGGAAACTCAGTCGAGAGGCCAGCACCAGAAAGTGGGAAAGGCAGCGAGTCTGACTGCAGCATTTCCACTCTCCACCCGATTGCTACCCACTGAGGTTCCCCAGCTCCCTCAGGCCTGAGAGAAAACGGAACCTAGTAAAGGCAAGGGACCCAGGAGAGGTGAGTCACCAACCTAGGATGGCATAAATGGGGTGCACCGGGTGATCATGCCTGTGGGAGCGGGCGGTGCTGAGGAATGTTGCCTGGGGAGGGATTACGCAGGGCCTCATCAGAAACCCAGACTTGGGTGTGAAAGAATGGGGTGGCAGTTTGCCAAGCAGAGCAGCAGGGAACCCTGGGGGGAGCAGCAGAGCTTCAGGCAGGCAAGGAGGCATCCAAAGGTGCTCACCAAGCTCTGCCCTCCCCAGCTCCCAGTCTGGCTATGGAGTAGGGTGCTCAAAGCTTGTTTGAAGGTGGGTTGAGGGTGGAATCCATCCTAGCTTGTGAGTGGCATTTGAGCTTTGAGTTTCTCGCGCTAAAGTTCAATGAAACATCACTTTGTAGGCATCAAGCCTGGAAGCGTGACCACTGGATCCCGACCAACCTCCCTCCAACCACATGACTCCATCACACATTTGCCGTTGGGCGATGGTCTGCACAGGAAGTTAATTTTTTCTCTGAGGTTAACAACAACAAAAAGACCAGGAGTCCAGACAGCACCATTGCTTCAGCGTCAGCTTACAAACAAGCTCCCATGTGACTGCTGAATGATTAGGTCACCCTGAACTGTCAAGCAGCAGAGAGACCTGTGTATTTCCTACTCCCCTGGACTCAGTCCTATCAGCTCCTGCCTTAAAGAGCAAAGCACTGAGTGCTGCCTCCCTGGTCCTGTTTGCCACGGCTGCGGGCCTACTGGACAGCCATCATTGGTAGCTCTGTACACAGCTTAAAGGCTCTCCCCGTAGAGTGACAGTTGGCAGGAGTGGGGCAGGGCCATGGGTCCAGGGCCAAGGGCATCATCACACCACCAGGAGGTGGTGCCCCATCAGTGGGTGTGCACATGAATCTTACTAGAGAAGTTCTTGTCCCTCAAGACAAAACCTTGGGACTCTTGCACCAGACTGGGCTAAGATGGAGCACAGTAGTCTTTAGCCAATAAGGAGCTTTGTTATGGAGGTCACACTGTTTAAGTGGCAACAGGGATAACACTTTACTCGGGCTTTTTCCTGGTCAAACTAGGATGTGGCTCAGGGTGGGGACAGGATCTGGGGCAGAGATGGAAGGACCCTTTTCTGGTGGATGGGACCCCTAAGGGCTCCAGCCTTCCCATCCCAAACCCCAGTCTGACCCAAGACTTTGTCAGTCACTACTCCCATGTAGGCTGACTCCTTCCTCCCTTCTTTCCTTCCTTCCTTCCTTTTTTCCTTCCTCCCTCCCTCCCTTCCTCCCTCCCTCCCTCCCTCCCTCCCTTCCTTCCTTCCTTCCTTCCTTCCTTCCTTCCTTCCTTCCTTCTCCCTTCCTTCCTTTTTCTTTTTTTTCATCTTTCCCCCACCACCAGAATTTGCTCTGGTATTTTGTACCTGCATGATTACACCACTCCTGCAGATGCTTCCTTTTTTAGATGGAGGGTGAGAGAGAGAGAGGAGGGAGAGACAACACGACAACATTCCATACCATGCGGCTCCTGAAGCTTTCTCTGTGCAGTTGCTCCGTGTGGTGGCCAGGGGCTCAGGCCCTCATGCATGGTAATGTGTGTGCCTTACCAGGTGATCTATCTCTGGAACAACACTCCCCCCACCCTTATAAAGAAATGAATATGCTAACCTGACTTCCCCAGGTAGACAGCCTCACCAATCTACCCTGGAACCCCACCTCTCCAGAGCCCTGCCCCACTAGGGAAAGACAGAAACAGGCTGGGAGTATGGATTGAGAATGACCTCTTAACACCCATGTCTAGCAGAGAAGCAATTACAGAAGCCAGACCTTCCACCTCTGCACCCCATAATGACCTTGGGTCCAAGCTCCCAGAGGGACAAAGAATAGGAAAGCTTTCAAGGGAGGGGATGAGATACAAAACTCTGGTGGTGGGGATTGTATGCAATTGTACTCCTCTTACCCTGTGGTCTTGGCAATATTTTTAATTTTATAAATAAATTTTAAAAAGAAATGAATATGGAAGTTTTAAACTGTGGAAAACTCCATTATTGATGGTTCTGTGTTGCTTAACTTTATTATTTTAATTTTTATTTGGTTTCATGAGAAAGAGTGAGGCCAGAATACTGTTCATCTCTGCATATGGTGGTGTCAGGGATTGAACCTGGGACCTTTGGGGCCTCAGGCATGCCAACCTGGTACACCAATACTGGTATCTCCCTAGCCCTTTTATTTCAGTATTTATTTATTTAGTTATTTTACCAGAGCACTGTTCAGCTCTGGTTTATGGTGGTACAGGGGACTGAACCTGGGACTATGGAGCCTCAGGCATGAGAGTCATGCTATCTACCCTACCCTTTTATTTATTTATTGTATTATATTTATTTATTTATTGGATAGATACAGTCAGAAATGAAGAGGCAAAGGGATGATAGAGAGGGAGAGAAACAGAGAGGCACCTGCAATCCTGCTTCACCACCCACAAAGCTTTCCCCTTGCAGGTGGGGGCCGGGGGCTCAAATCAGGATCCTTGTGCACTGTAATGTGCGCTCAGCCAGGTGCGCCACCATTCATCCCCTTATTTATTAATATACTTGTTTATTATCTATTTATTATGACTTCACTGGTCTGGGCCAGCTTTTTTCAGACAGAGAAAGAGCGACAGAAGAAGAGAGAAGGAGAGACACTGTAGCACAGACGTTCCCTGCTATGCAGTGGGGGCCAGGCTTGCATCTGGGTCGCACACCAGGCATAACAGGCACACTCTCTGGAGAGCTGTTTGCTAGCCTTGTATTGTTTAACTTTAAGACCTCGCCCTTGGCAATCCAGAAGGTGGCACAGTGGATAAAATGTAGGACTCTCAAGTATGTGGTCCCCAGTGTGAGCCCTAGCATCACATGTGCCACAGTAATGCTCTGGTTCTTGCTTTTTTAAAAAAATATTTATTTATTTATTCATTCCCTTTTGTTGCCCTTGTTGTTTTATTGTTGTAGTTATTATTGTTGTTACTGGTGTCATTGTTGTTGGGTAGGACAGAGAGAAATGCAGAGAGGAAAGGAAGACAGAGAGGGGGAGAGAAAGACAGACACCCACAGACCTGCTTCACTGCCTGTGAAGCAACTACCCTGCAGGTGGGGAGCTGAGGGGCTTGAACCAGGATCCTTACACTGGTCCTTGCGTTTTGCACCACCTGCGCTTAACCAGCTGCGCTACTGCCTGACTCCCACTCTGGTTCTTTCTTACTCTCTTCTCCCTTCTCTCATTAATACACAACCCTTAAAATAACAAACCAATCTTTGAAAAACATCTCCTCTTTGCCCACCCCATCCTCAATGCCAGGAGAATACTCACGTGACTGCAAAACACTCTGAGATCCTTGGCTGGAAGGTTCTGTGTAGAAGAAGCAAGAGAATATTTTGTTAGACTGCCTGTTCAGTGACACACAGAGGAACTGTTTGGAAACAGGAACATACAAAGTATCTACCTTCTTTAGTTCTTTTCTTTTTCTGGTAGGTTACAAAGAGTACCACCACCAGAAACAGAACAGCTAGTAAAATCAAGGGGATCAGCACCATCATCATGAGCCCGAGCTGATCAGAATCCTCATCCTTGTGGGTCACGCTTGTGTTGGTCATGAAGCTTTCCACCGTCTCTGTAGGCAATGTACTTGGGATTGTGGTCTCTTCCGCCATGACTTGCACAATTTGCATATCATCTCCTGACTGGTCTGTGTCCTCAGAAAGACCTGTGGAAACACACAAGAGTTGAGATCTCCATAGAGATGAATCCAGCAAATCAATCCTTGATGATCCACTGCAGAGGGCAGAGAGGGAGTCTCCAGTTTCGTGTGACAGAATATTGATGGAGCATAAATGGAGCTCCTGTGATGAGTATTGAACATAGGGTCAGAGCCTGGAGATAAGCCTCCCACAAGTGCGGGTGGGTTAGCCTGTATTCCAGGGATGGCTTTAACCCGGAGCAAAGAGCCCTGAGGAGTTTTGCTGCGCATCAGGTGACATTCCAGCACAGCCTCCTGTCAATATCAACTTACTATTATATCGTTCGTTGCCTGAAGACGCTAAATTCACCTCCACTGGAAGGTAAGAACTGGCTGTAGGTACCAGAGAATATACTGTGTCCTCATTATAAATAAAAGGGAACTGTCGGCTGGAGGGACTTCTTTGAAATTGGAGTGACTGCTGAGATTACGGTGCCACAGGTCACCTTCCTCAGGGAACCAACTTTGCCCATAAGGAGTATAAATTCTAGATAAAAGGCATTAAGGACACTGCACACCAAGTAGATCACACATGTTACCATGCACAAGGATGTGGGTTCAGGTCAAGTCCCGATCCCTACCTGCAGGGAGGAATCTTTATGAATAATGAAGCTGGTGTCTCTGTCTCTCCCTCTCTATGTCCCCGTTTTTTCTCAATTTCTATTTAACTCTTTAATTTTTATTTATTTATTTATTGGATAGAGACAGCCAGAAATCAAGAGGAAGGTGGAGATAGAGAGGGAGAGACAGAGAGACACCTGCAGCCCTGCTTCACCACTTGTGAAGCTTTCCTCCTGCAGGTGGGGACCAGGGGCATGAACCCAGGTCCTTGTGCGCTGTAACATGTGCGCTCAACCAAGTGTGCCACCACCTGGCCTCATTATTTTTTTTAATGCAATGGGGCAACCTAGGAGGTGGCATACTGGATAAGGTATTGGACTCTCAAGCATGAGCTTTCCAAGTTTGATCCCTGGCATTACATGTGCCAGAATGATGTTCTGATTCATTTTTCTCTCCTCCTCCTCTTATAAATAAATAAATAAATAAATAAATAAATAAATAAATAATGCAATTGGTATTTCATCTGCTAAATTCTCAAGGGGAAGTGCTCTTAGAGATTGCAGAAACAATACCAAGATTTTAGGTTATTTAATAGATCACAGCCTCAGCATTTTCCCTGCTAGCAAGCTCTGAGTAAGTTTCCTCTGCTGGCAAACCAGCCTGTGACACCTTGCAGGAGAGGACAGGAGTACTGGCTTAATGGTCAATGGAAACACCTTCCCATCCCCTGCTACAGAGGGATCACTGTCAGGGGAGCAGAGTCTCATCTCATCATGGGCTAAATGTCACTTAAATGTGGCATATTGAAGAAAAAATAGTACTAGGCTATAGAAAAGGTGTCAAGTAAGACCATTTATGTGAAGGTTCTTCCTCCGGTAAAAAAGTGCAATGCAAATGGAGAAGTAGGTAGCTTTCACTGATGTTCAGAGCAGTTCTGCCCATGGCCTGGGGGTTAATGGCAGCTCTTACCCTGGTGGAAGCACCTCCCCAAACCACTGTTCAGTCTTTCTGGGCCCCCACCTTACCTAAGAAGCCCTTGGTGAGGCCACAGAGTCAGTGGTACTTTCCTACAGGCATCAGCTGGTATTTTTGGGGTTAAGTGACATTTTGCAGCTGGAGGGGTAGCTCGGAGATGGATCAGGCAACCCTGACACAGGGAAGGAAGGGCCTGGATGCTGAAAAGCAGGGCTGCAGCCTGGCTCTGCTTTCTCTAGTCATGGGGGTGAAGGGAGCCCCTGGATTCTCCAAGATTTCCCCTCTCAGAGGTCAAACAGTAGATGTTCCCCACCCTCAGTGTTTCAGTGAAGAGCAAGGACATTGCATAGGTGACATGCTCTCTGGCTGCCTCCTCTGTCCCCTCTCCAGGTTCATTTGTTGCTTTGCTGCTCCGCAGGCCACTGATTTGCCATCTCTAACGTCTTCATTTTCTCATTGTATCTTCTCATCTAAGTTTGGACATATTTCTGAGTAAAAGGGATGTGGCCTGGGGGATAGAACTCAAGAAGCTGCAGGAAATAAAGGCAAAGAGGAAGAAGCATGAGAGTAAGTGAGCAAGCCAGAGAGAGAGAGAGAGAACTCAAGAGAGACAACAGAGGCCACAGGAGGGCTACAGGTGTGAGCCCAGCCCCTACCCGATGGGATGCACATGTGGATTTCTAGGGAGGGGGCTCAAAAGAAGGTGTGGTGGAGGGGGGGATGGGGCAAAGCTGTCTCTTCCTCCCAAGGGGTCCAGCTAGGGTTATCTCAAGTGACGGACGTGACATGAGTGCCTCTTTGTCACCTTCCCCCACACACCAGAGCAGAACATTACTGACAATTAACAGGAGCTGTCTTTCACCTCCTTATTTCACTAAGCATAATCCCAGTTCCATCCATTTTGTCCCAAAGGACACAAAATCACCTTTTTTGATTGCAGAGTAATATTCCATGGGCTATTTATCCCATAACTTCTTTATCTAGTCATTTGCCGGCAGCCATTTAGGCTGCTCCCACTCTTTGGCTATTGTGAATAATGCAGCTGTGAACACAGGGGTGCATGTGTCCCTTTGAATTAGTATTTCACTCACATGTAGAATCTAGAAAATTGAAGCACATAAACTTGTGGGAAAAAAAACAGAAATAAACATACTGTCTCTAAAACTTTGCAAGATGTATGCTGATTATCATTGGAAGGGCAGGGCACAGAACTTTGAACTTTGGTGGTGAGTATGGTGTGTAACTACACCGCATAATTTTAAAATCTTGAAACCCACTATTAATCACAAAGGGAAGAAATAACTTGGGAGGAAAGTGAACAGGACTGAGTTATGCAGGAGATGAAGCTGGTTACAACAGTTTTTTACTCCTAAGACCTTAAAGTTATGAGATAATCAATTGTGTAGGGCACTGTCCCTTACAAGCAACTGCTGACAACCTCCATGCAAACACATCCGGGCCATGTAGCTAGCATATCTGGAGAGGACCCCGGGGGGGTGGGGTGATCCTTGTGAGGGGGTACATGGAGCAACATTTAAGTAAAGTTGGCAGATGCTCCAATCTGGCATCAACTAAATGCAAGTGACTCTCTCCTCAGTGAAACAAACTGACTCACTAACTTCCCTATTTTTTGAAAGTGGAACATATTGCAGCCAAGCTCCCATTTTTTTAAAGCTTTTTTTAAAAAGTGTTACAAGCCAGCAGAAGTATTGCCACACCAATCTTACAATGTAAACAAACCAAGGGTGAGACTAGACCGTGTGATGCCACGCAGCCTGTCACAAAGGCAGAACCAATTGATGGCCCCTCTATGTTTGTCTCACAGACTCCACAGATGGCGTTTCGAAGGGGGTTTGGAATTCACTCTGTGATTGAAGACACGGCCCAGGGGTGAGGCAGTCTGACTCTGTCCTCCTCTGTGGAGCAGCTGGGATCTGTGGGTTTCAGGAAACTCAAGAAACCAAACGCAAGATGCCTGCATGCTTCTCACTCCCCTCCCACTTCCACACAGCACACAGCCAAGTGAGTGCTGACCAAGAAAAATGAGGCTAAGATAAGTTTATTATTTGGATGCTCTGGCCTTGTAAATTGGGGAACATCAACTTGGGCAGTCACCCTAATTTTGTTCTACTGAAGTCTTCATTTCAGGGAAGGGGGGTCTTAAAGGTAGATGATGGGGTTGGGAAGGAAAGGAAAAGATGAGAGCAAGAAGTCAAGTTGGTGATAGGTAGGTGGCAAACTTTAGAGTTCATTGGCTTTTAGATAAATTGATCTTGATCACTAAGGAGAGAAGGAAAAGAAGTTGTCTTTACACAGTTCTCTGAAAAGGCCCAGTCTAACTGGAAATCTGTTCTTGTCACTCAGTGATTAATTTGGAGAGGTGCCAGGGACCAAACCCAGAGGCTCGCACACGTGGGGTATGCACTCTACTGTTGAGCTATTCAATATATCCCAACCCCAGTAAGTTCTTCTTTTAAAATTTTTTTTATATTTATTTTTCCCTTTTGTTGCCCTTTTTTTTTCATTGTTGTTGTAGTTGTTGTTGTTGTTATTGATGTCATTGTTGTTAGATAGGACAGAGAGAAATAGAGAGAGGAGGGGAAGACAGAGAAGGGGAGATGCAGACCTGCTTCTCCACCTGTCAAGTGACCCCCCTGCAGGTGGGGAGCTGGGGGCTCGAACTGGGATCTTTATGCCAGTCCTGGCACTTTGTGCCACATGCGCTTAACCCGCTGCACTACCGCCCAACTCCCCCCAGTAAGTTTTTCTCTTTCTTTCTTTCTTTCTTTCTTTCTTTCTTTCTTTCTTTCTTTCTTTCTTTCTTTCTGTTAAAAGTTGATCAAGATACAGTCACTGCAATCAGCTTAAACTTCCTTTTCACTGTGAGGAGCCCAAAAGATGAAACCAAGCCCCAAAGATGTAACTAATCAGGCAATAGTTCTTGGCCTCCACTGCACATAAAAACCATCTGGGACATCTGAACATTCCTGCTGCCCTGACCACATCCCCAACCATTGCTCCCAGATGGCAGGGAAGAGGGGGTGGGGGTAGTGCTCTCCAGGTTGGCAGCAGCTAGCAGTCAAGGTGAAGGACCACTGTAACAGACCCTGCCCACTTCTGCTGCCCCCTCCCCAGTCACCCTGAACCCCTCTCCTGCTTTCTGAGCCAACCTCAGTAGCATGGAGAAGAGTCAGAGTTCAGAGGATGGAGTGCCAAAGGCTTGCCTGGCAGCTGCCAACTCTTTGACTAGAACAGAAGAGCTTAAAAACCATCACTGTGGTCAGGCAGTGGCACGCTCAGTTAAGCATACACACTACCATGTGTAAGGACCCAGGTTCAGGCCCCTAGTCCCCATTTGCAGGGAACTTCACAAATGGTGAAGCAGGTCTAAAGCTATCTCTCTCTCTTTCCCTCTATATTTTCCTTTTCCCTTTCAATTTCTCTCTGTCCTATCAGGAAAAGAAAGAAAGAAAAAGGAAAGGAAGGAAGGAAGGAAAAAAGAAAGAAAAGAAGAAAGAAAGAGGAGGAAGAAATGGCTACCAGGAGCAGTGGATTCATAGGTGGCAAATAAATAAAAAAATTAATTAATAGTTATTTAAAAAATAAAAATTCACTGTGCAAGGGAGATGGCTTAGTGGGTAGATTGTAGATGTTGCATGCTTGAGGCCCCAAGTTCAATACTCAGAACCATCTATATCAAAGTGGAGCAGTGCTCTGTTCTCTCTTTCACTCTCATAAAAATAAACAAATATATATTTTTAAAGCACCAGTGAAGTCCTCTGCGATGCCCTGGCTGAGTGAGCATGAACAGAGTAGGGGGCGGGATTATTTGAGTCCCACATTTCAGCCAAGGTCATAGCTGACGGAACAGTTTGCAGGTTTGATATTGTGGCCTCAAGCCTGTGGCCCTCAGCCCTTAGCATACATCAGTAGCAGCTGGAGGGCTTCTTAAGCACGGATTTCTGGCACTGCTCCCAAGGTTTCCCATGGAGCTGGTCTGCAGGGAGCCCCAATAATTTACACATTGAGAAAAACACCGCAGTCTTGGGCAGCGTGGAGGGAGAGGAATTTTTGAGAACTGTTGGTTTAGTTGCCCAAGCAATCTCTTTCCTTTGTAATCAATGATAAGCCTTCCCTGCTGCTTGATGTTCCTGACAAGAACTCCATGCCAACACCACTGTGGGGTCTAAGCCCCACCCCAAGCTGTCAACTGGAGACTCTAGGCAATGAAATGTGTTTTTAAAGCTTCCAGGAGCTGAGGAGAGACGTCATCTAAGTTCATTTCCCACGTGTACGCTCGACCGGACCTGCCAATATACGCGGATATCTTCGCCCACCCTGTCCAACGCTTGACCTCTCGTCATCCAATCTGGTCCCCTACGCCTACACTGAACTTCTCTGTTCCAGACTCTTGGAAACAGAGTTGGCAGTCAGCTGAGGTAAAGAACAAACACCTCATCACAGACCCCTGCGAGGGTCGACCCCTGCGAGGGTCAACCCGGCTTTGACCTAGCACGTTAGGATTGGGCCCTCCTCAATCGCTATCGAACAGGCCATGGCCGGTGCGCTGCTATGTTCCATCGCTGGGGAGCCAGAGACGACCCGAACTGCCCCTGTGGCTCCAGACAGACTATGACCCACATAGTCAACGACTGCCACTTCTCCAGATTCAAAGGAGGTCTCGAAACTTTACATCAGGCTCAACCTGACGCTGTTGACTGGCTACGGAAGAAGAAGCTGCAGGGCACAAGAGGTGCCTGCAAGAGGTCCTAGGTTCAATCTCCAACACCACCAATAGCCGTAGCTGAGCAGTGCTCTGATCAAAACTAACTAACTAAACAGATGACTCAATGAACAAATACATAAACCAGTTCACTCAAGTGAGTCCAGTAGTGTGCAGCCCAGGTGACTGAGTGAAGGCAGAGCTCCGGTGATGTTACTGTGTCTGGTTCATGCTGACAGTCCTGAGAAGCTTAGAGGTGCCAGAGACACCCACCCAGAAAGATTTTGGAAGCAAACTTCCCAGGAGTGTGCACCCATCAGACAGCCCAGTTCTTCCACCTGGCGGTCTTTTCTAAAAAATAAGTAAATAAAAATCAGCTGTTCTGCGTTTGTGGAGTCTGATTCGAGCAGAGATCAGGCCAGACCTGACCAGACCAGAACAAAACAGAAACAGATGAGCTACAGGTTGCAGCACTCTCCCCGCCCCCTCGGACCCTCCCCCACACCTGCTGTGGAGGAGGATGGGAGCCTGATGCAGAGATGCTATGGGGGAGGGGGTGTCACACCAGCCTGCAGGCCCTAAAGCTCATGCAACAATAATTAATGCCTTATTGCTGATGATCTGGGCCCATTTTATTCATGCCCTTGTTTTTAAAAGATTATTTCTTTTTCTTTTTTTTAATATTTATTTATTTATTCCCTTTTGTTGCCCTTGTTGTTTTATTGTTGTAGCTATTATTGTTGTTGTCATTGCTGGATAGGACAGAGAGAAATGGAGAGAAGAGGGGAAGACAGAGAGGAGGAGAGAAAGGTAGACACCTGCAGACCTGCTTCACTGCCTGTGAAGTGACTCCCCTGCAGGTGGGGAGCCAGCCTTCGAACTGGGATCCTTATGCCAGTCCTTGTGCTTTGTGCCACCTGCGCTTAACCCGCTGCGCTACAGCCCGACTCCCTTTAAAAGATTTTTTAACATTTATTCATGGTCATTGGGAGACAGAAATGAGAGCACAGTTCCGGCCTGTGGCAGTACAGGGAATTGAACCCAGGGGCTTCAGTATGCAAGGCCTGTGCTCGGACGCTTCTCTCTCCCTATCCTTAAGTTCTGTTTGGGACAGGATGAGCTTAAGGCCCCTGTAATATGATGATGGAAACAGGTCTGGACTTGGGCAGAGAGGGCTGACTGGAGAAAATTATTTGAGAGCCATCACTCAAGAATGGGAAGAAAGCCATCACGGTCCCTGGGTAACGTAAGAGGTGAAGGAAGATAAGATCAGCTCTTGTGTGAAATGAGCAGGTGGGAGCAAACAATTCATCACTGAAGAACGAACAGGAGCTATCAGTCATGGGAGGAGAGGAAGGAGACCATGGCCTTGAGAGACCTAAGGAGGAAGAGAGTTTTGACAATTGATGCATTCCATTTAGTGCTACAGAGAGACAAGAACCGGAGATGGAAGAGGGGTGCTTTAGGCCGAGCTAGTAGGGAGCACCTGGGACCCAGAGCAGACCGCGTGCCAGGCATGACAGAATTGCCAGACTGGGGGGGGGGGGGGGGGCTGAATGGAAGGTAAGGAAATGAAGATATGTTGACTGCCTTTCAAAGAGGTTGGGAGTTCTGGGAAAGAATGACAGAGGAGAAGCAGGGGTGATCAGGAGAACCTGAGGGCAACTTCAGAGGCTCTCTCATTGTTTCTTTGTTATGAATGTGAACCTTCTGGAAAGAGTTGAAAAAGTCAAATCAAATCTCAGCCCCCCACCCCACCCCCACAAATCATCTTAAATTCTTCCATATTGACCAGAGTAAAGGTTAAGAAAGTTTTAAAACTTGAAACAGAGAGTAAATGTTTTTAGATTTTTCTGTGCCAAGAATCTAATGGCTATTATATAATCATAGAAATGTAAAAGCCAGGTTGGAGTAGATAGCATAGTGGTTATGCAAAGAGACTCTCAAGCCTGAGGCTCCAGAGTCGCAGGTTCAATCCCCCCCCCCAACCATAAATCAGAGCTGAGCAATACTCTGGTAAAAAGGAAGAAAGAAAGAGAGAGAGAGAGAGAGAGAGAGAGAAAGAAAGAAAGAAAGAAAGAGAAAGGAAAGAAGAAAGAAATACCATCCTTAGCTCAAGGGTTGGAGAAGACAGAAAGCTGACCTTCGGACTCAAGGGTGTTCACATAGCACATGCTTAGTTTACTGACCCGTGAACTTCCAAGTTTTTCACAAACATTACGGAGAGGAAGCCCTGCCATATCTCTGTGCTCTCATTCCTCTCCCAGCTTTCCTACAGTTTGCATACATCAGCCTCAGACTCTCCGAATAAGGCTATGTTCCTAATCAATATGCATGTCACAATTTGGAGTGTTTTAAAAATCAATTCGATCATTGTACGCACAATAATCTTCAACTGGTCTTTTTTTTTTGTCAACATCCTATTTGAGACTGACTCATCTTGTGACATATGATGACTCTAGTTCATCCATTTTTACCTGATTTATGATACCTCATTCTGTGACTAAGCCAAGTTTCGTGTATCTTCTTCCATTAATGGGCATTTAGGTTGTTTCTGTTTTCTCTATTTTATTTTTACAAATACTACTACAATTAGCATTCTTGGCCAAGACTCTTCGCACATTTGTGAGTAGGCTGGGTATACACGGAGGAGTAAGTTGTTGGGACTGTATGACCATCTTCAGTTGACTAAATATTTCCAGACTGTTCCCTGAAATGGTTGCATAGAAAGAAAAATATATATATATATGCCTTTTTCTAGTCATCTGATATACCTGGCAACCCAAAAATCTCTTCCAGTACCCAACACCTAGACATAATAGATAAAGTTGCAACTCTTTAAAGGTAGACAGAAAAGAAGGAAGTCCCAGAATCCAGGAAACATAAAAACAAAATAACAAAGAATGCAACATTTGGTGTAGGGTGGGCTGTGTTGACACCTACTTCAGGGAGCTGTGGGACTAAAACCTAGGACAGCAACAATCCTGTAAACCAACATTTCCTCAATAATGTGACAGTGTTGTTGAAAGGAAAAAAAAAAAAGAGGAAGTACCATAGAGAAAATTTAAATTCAGAACCAAAAGTACTTATGACCCTGCAGGGAGGTGAAAGATTATATCATGCTTTGAGGTGGGGCGGAAGGCTGGTTATCTACTGGTTCAATAGTTACAGCTGAACAGTTGGGAGGATGGTACAGTAAGGGGATATAGGACCAGCAAGCACCACCAGGACACAGGTTGGACCCCTGGTACCACACAGACTGGAGTGGTGCTCTGGTCTCGCTACCTTTCCTGCGTGAAAATAACTTGGCATGTGTAATTTTGAAGGTTTAATAGCAGACCATGAGGAGGAAGGGGTGAAGCAAAGCATTTGAACTAATTTTGGCCAAGTTCAACCTCAGTGTGAGATACACCCCACCACCTCATCCGTCCCTGTGGACCCTCCTCTGAGTCTGAATGTGGTTTCATCTACATCTTTCTCTTAAGTCACTTCCATCTCCTACGTTCCCTGTCTCCTGGTTTCAGCCCATGGCTGAGTCTGGTGGTTGTTTCTTCGGTGTGGCTTGAGCCTCTCCGCAAGCCTTAAACTCCTAGAGGCTGTTCCATCTGAGGCTGGAGTCAGAGCTCCTGTCAAGCTCAGCATGGTCCTGCCTTGCTTTTTTCCAAACCCTACTGGTTGGTGACAGAATGGGGGCAGTATTTATAGAAATTTGGTGATGGGTTCAGGAAATTTAGGGTTCTGTGTACAAGGCTCTGCTCCTAGATTTCCATTGTGAATGGGAATTAAGAGATAACAGCAAGCAACAAGATGTGAGTCAGCATTTGTGGGGCCAGGCACCCAGCTGAGCACAACTACTGCCATGTGCAAGGACCTGGGTTGGAGGCCCTGGTCAAGAGCATTGAAAATGGCACTGAAGGTGTCTTTTTCTCTCTCCCTTGCTATCTCTCTCCTCCTCTCTCAATTTCTGTCTCTATCCAAAAAATAAAATAATAATAATAAATAACAGAGCTGAGTTAAAAAAAAAAGTCAAAGTGCAGGGTTAGATAGCATAATGGTTATGCAAACAGACACTTGTGCCTAAGGCTCCAAAGTCCCAGGTTCAATCCCCTGCACCACCATAAGCCAGAGCTGAGTAGTGCTCTGGTAAAAAAAAAAAAAAAAAAAGGCAGTATGTAGATAATTACATGCTTAAATAAAGACAGAAGGCAGAAGAGAAGGAATAAATAGCAAGCGGAAACTCCAAGCTGATATATATGTGTATGAAAATTCTCTAGTAAAAAAAGATCGAAAAATGAGACCTATGTAAACTGAGATGAAAAATGAATGGGTGGGCTCAGCAGTGAGACAGACAGATGTCTACACAATTCTACCAGAATCCCTGCACCTCACATCTCTCCAGTGCTGGAGGGTGGTGCAGACCAGGCTCAGGTTGGCACAGGTTGGCACAGTACAGGCTGTGTTGCTTTCTCACAGCCAGGCACCCCTCCCAGATGAGACCTGGCCATTTCTGGTTTCCCAGGATCCTGACCTTCAGCCACAGAAAGACTTTAAGCCTCAAGAAATCCCTCCTGACCTGCTTTTCTTGGTCCCTAACAGTTTGGTTCTTGGAGTCAGTTCTCATTAGGGCTCTCTCTCTCTCTCTCTCTCTCCACACACACACACACACACACACACACACACACACACACACACTTGCTTTCTCTCCCTACTTCCCACACCCTGATACCTCTGACCCTGTGACTTCAGTGATTTGTGTTTCCTGCCTCTGTAGTGAACCTGAGTCCCCAGATTTTTCAGTGCTCCCTTTCAGCCCCTCCCCACCCCTTCCCAGGCCAAAGCCTAACCCAGCTGTCACCCTGCTTTCTCTGTTAGCCAGTCTCTGACCCAATCAGGCAAATAAAGCTCTTTCACTAACATACAGTGACCCAGAAACTTAGCTAAGAGTGTAAATGACATGTCCATGGTTGAGAAAGTACCAGAGACAACACTTTGCAAGCCGGAGACGGCAGAGCCTGAAAACCCCGAGACAATATATGTTTAGACACAGACTCCAGAGCCTGAACCTTACTTAGATGTACCACTTAGCTGTGTATCCTTTGGAGAGTCACAGAACCTCTCTGTGCCTCTGCTTTCTTCTGTGCAAAACAAGAAGAGCAACCCCCTCTAGGAGGCAGCTGTGAGAGTAACATTGATGTAGCAGAAGCTCAGTGGTTAGAACAGCTCCTGGCATAGGATGATGTTCTGTGCAGCTTAGCTGTCACAGTTTTTACCACCTGACATTAGGATTGTTCCAGAAAATAGTACAGGGCATCCAGGGGCACTGAAAGGTGGTCAGTGGCAGAAGGCAGCCTGCTGATAATGCTGCTAGTGTTTTCTAGTCTTTCTCCTGTAGTCAAGGCCCATCTGATAATGACACGGTTCTTTTTCTTTTGAAGCAGCTCAGAAGGCTCTCTGATCTCTGACGGCTCCCGGTGGGCCTCTGACCACCCAGCTGTCACAGCCTTCTCCACCCAGCAGCATGCCCCGCTGCTCATCCTCCCCCAACCCCAGCCCCCTCAACCACCCTGCTTGCAGCAGCTGCTCAAGCCTGTGCTTTGGCATCTGGGAAATTGCTTAAGCAACTGTGGGGTGATGAATGCTGAGCTGACAGAGACAGGGCCCAGGGTGGGGACTGACAGGGAGCTACCTCCTTCACCCTCGGGGTGCAGTGTCACCCCCAGGCTGAACGTCTTCAGTTCTCCCACGCTGGCCAAGATCCCGAGGTCCAGAGTTTTCTTAACTGTGTTTATTGTGCAGTCAATGGTCTGGAAACACTGATTCCTCCACTGCCTCCCAGTAGCCTTCTGATGGTTTCTCTCCCCTGGGAAAGCAGTAGCTTCTGTGCCAGGTTCTCTCTGAATCCACAGAAGGGACGCTGACTCAGAGGGAGGAATGCTGGGCTCAGGCAGCTAAGAGACTAAACCCTGCTGCTTGCCTGTGGTTAGTTAGTAAGGGCTTGAATGCAGCCCAGAAAATGCTCGCAGGGAGTCAGCCTGTTCAGTAGATTGGATTCTCCCACCAAACCTCTCCAAGCTACTTTTTTTCTTTAACAGTTCATGGAGGGTTTGGGAGATAGTTCAGAGGGTAGAGTTTACACCTGACCGTGCATGAGGCTCTGGGTTCCATCTTTGGCACCACTCCAGAGCACTATGGGTAGCATCAAGAAAAGGGAACTCTCCATAGATGGTGGAGCAGTGCCTTGGTGTCTCTCCCTCTCCCTGCTGTTTCTCCTATCTTCCTCTCTCATTCTTTCTAAGTGTAAGAGGAGGGAGGCAGGAGTGGGGCCCTTATATCATTCCCTGGCACTGTGGGTAAAAAGATAAAGGGGGTAGGTGGGGGGGGTAGGCAGTGGTGCACCCAGTTGAGGACATGCACAAGGACCTGAGGTTGAGCCCTCAATTCCCACCTGTAGGAGGGAAGCTTCATCAATGGTAGAGCAAAACTATATGTCTCTCTCTCTTTCTCTCTCTCTCTCTCCCTCTCTGTATCTTCCACCCCTCTCAATTTCTCTCTGCCCTATCAAATAAAAATAGAAAGAAAGGAAAGGAAAAATAGGGGGGTGCTGGCAGTGATGCACCTGGTTAAGCTCACACATTACCAAGTGCAAGGACCTGAGTTCAAGCCACCCACTTCCCACCTGCAGGGGGTCCACTTCATAAGTGGTGAAGCAGGTCTTCAGGTGTCTATCTTTTTCTCCTCTCTCTATCTCCCCATCCTCTCTCAGTTTCTCTCTGTCCTATCTAATAAAAATCAGAAAGAGAAAAAGTGAAAAAGATGACCTCCAGGAGCTATGGATTTCTAGTGCTAGCACTAAGCCCCAGCGAATAACCCTTATTGCAATTAAAAAAGGGGGTGGGGCACCAGGAGTAGTGGATCCTTAGCGCTAGTACCAGCCCTAGCAATACCCCTAGTGGCAAGTAAAAAAAAAGAAGGAAGGAAGGAAGGGGAAAAGAAAAAGGGAAAATAAAATAAAAATAAAAAGAATTCAAGGAAAGAGAAGAGTAACACCTACACTGGAATCCCAGAGTCTTAGGCACCATTAGCTCAAAGGGATATACATTTAGTAGACTATAAAATAGATATTAAGACTTCTGTTTTTTTATTTTTGAGAGAATGAACACAGAGATAGTGCTGGAGAGAGAAAGAAAGAAGGAGACACCTGTAGACTGTGAAATAGATATGAAGACTTTTGCTTTTTATTTTGAGAGGATGAACACAGAGATAGTGCTGGAGAAAGACGGAGAGGAGACACCTGCATTGCTACTCCGCCACTTGTGATACTCCTCGCCATACTCTCGCAGGTGGGACCAGGGGCTCAACCTGGGTCCTTGTACATGACAACGTGTGTGCTCTACCAGGTGCACCCCCACTGAGCCCCATGTATTTAGTTTTTAAGCTAAAATGGCCTTTTCTGTGACTAATCTCCAGGTGATAAGCTTAGACTATACTGATTTAGTTAAGTGCAGCCACTGGGCACTCAGACAGAGCCCAAAAGTCACATCAGGACAGCTGGCCCTTGTCCTTTCCTAAAGAACAGTGTTCAGCCCAGACTCCCTGTCCTCAGAGCTCATGGACGTCCCAGGATGCTCCAGAGGCTGTCAATCATAGAGTTCCTGCTTCACGCTGGGCCCTTACAGGGTTTGTGGAAGCTGAAGATGAACTCTGAGAACTTTCCCCACAAAGCCCAGTGAGCTATGAACATCTGCACAGCTGTACTCGGAGATGTAGGAAGTTGAAGTCCGTGGGGCAGAGCAAGGAGTGGTAAGAGCAGAGCTGCAGGGACCAGGGCAGGGAAAGGAGGTGTAAGGTGCAAAGTGAGCTTGTAAGGTGCAAAATGGGCTCATCAAGCAGAAAAAGAGAACCAGTCAACTACTTCCAACAAAGGTCATTCAGCTTCCTTCAGTGTGACCAGAGAGGTATAGCTGAGCGGGGAGGGCAGAGAATAGCCCCAGAAATGAGACTGTGGGACTCTGAGAGGGAGGTAGCTTTGAGGAAAAGAGTAGCAGGGTCAATATCAGAAAAAAGGACCTTTTTTTAAAAATTTCTTTTTCCTTTTTTTCTTTTTTTAAATTTTTAAAATATTTATTTATTTCCTCTTTTGTTGCCCTTGTTTTTTATTGTTGTTGTAGTTATTGTTGTTGTTATCGATGTCATCATTGTTAGACAGGACAGAGAGAAATGGAGAGAGGAGGGGAAGACAGACGGGGAGAGAAAGATAAACACCTGCAGACCTGCTTCACTGCCTTTGAAGCCACTCCCCTGCAGGTGAGCAGCTGGGGGCTCGAACTGGGATCCTTTCACCTTGCACTTTCTCGCCACCTGTACACCTGCTGCACTACTGCCTGACTCCCTTTTTTTTTCCTTTTTGTGAATTAAAATGTTTTATTATCTTTATCTATGTATTGGATAGAGACAGCCTGAAATCAAGAGGGAAGGGGGTGACAGAGAGAGACACTTGCAACACTACTTCACCACTCACAAAGCTTTCCCCCTACAGGTGGAGACCGGGGGCTCGAACCCAGGTCCTTACACATTGTAACATGTACACTCTAACATCTATGCCATGACCCAGCCTCAGAAAGAGAACTTTTACAGAATCCCTTCAGATTATCTGTTTGCACTTCTGAACTCCAAACACCCTGAGTCAGTCAATTTTCAGAAACTAAACAAACCAAAGTTAAATGCACAAGTTCCCATGCATACGGACCCAGGCTCAAGCCCCTAGTCCCCACCTGCTGGGTGTGGAGGGAATGGCTCATGAGTGGTCAAGCAGTGCTACAGGTGTCTTTCATCCACCCCATTTCTCTCTGAGTGTATTTAAGATAGAAATAAATTAAAGAAGATACTTGGGCAAGGTTAAATATTATTCTCAGGAAAGAATTTGAAGCACCTGTAATTGAATTGAAAGAGTGTCTATAAGAGGTAGATGGCGTGGTCTGGGAGACAGCTCAGAGGACAGAGTGCTTGCTTTACTACTCAGGAGGCCCTGGGGCTGAACCCTTTATCACCTGGGAGCACCATGGACAGCACCATGGGAGCTCCATGGATGATGAATGGTGCACTGGTGTCTTTCCCTCTCTCTCTAAGGATACAGGATAGGAAAGTCGGCCAGGGAGGTCTCACGTGTTGTGCATTCAGAAAGCTCTTGATTCATTTCCTTTGCCATATTAGAAAAACACAGGAAGATGGGGTGGCGAGGCTCAATTGCTGAGGTGCTGCAGGTGCCCCTGGAGAAAGGATCCAGTCAGCAAGGAGCGTGGTCTGGTGTGGGAAGTGGAGAGAACACTGGAAGCCAAATCAGAGGGTCTGACAGGTAGTGGGACTCAGACAGCTCACCTTCCTCTGTCTCAGTTTCTCCATCTGCACCCTCACCACAGCTTATATCATCTTTACATTCCCTTCCTGCTCCAAGACCCTGTGCCTCAAGATCCTACATTCTCCCCTTGATCTCAGTTAAAACATATCTTTCCAGCTGGAATATTTCATCTTTTACTTTTCAATTCTAACTTTAGTTGCCCAGGTGGAGAACCAGGTAGAGAACAGAGAAAGAGAGTTGGTGGGTGGTTGGGGGTAGCTAAGGTACTGACTGAAATCCAGGATACGTGATCGATCTCATTTCCTAAGCCAGTGCCTGGTGCCCTGTCTACCACCCCCTAATCCTATGTCAGTCATGGCAGTTCCAGGACTTTCCCTCTGCTGGCCAGGCTGCCCTGCTGTAGAAGCAGGTGGTATCTCCAGAGCGAGCCCCTGGGCAGTGAGTTTGTTTACCTCGGGGTAAGTCAACACAACGGCAAGAGGCTATTGAGGGCATTTTCACTTGTTGTAGCAACTGGTAAGGACAGAGGGTGGCCAGCTGCTCTTAGCTCAAAAAGAGATTTAACATTTTATCTTTTGTGTCATTGGCCACAATCCCCTGATGCTCTCAAAAAGCACTTCGTGGGGAGCCATCCATGTAAATACACCTCCCACCCACCACCACCAAAGTATCCAGAGCAAAGACAGGCAGATCAAAGACTTCTCTTGATGAGCCAGAGTCATATCTGGTAACTCTTCTGATAGTTTCCTGTTTGCTTTTTTTCCCCTCCTCTCCTTTTTCTTAAAAGTCAGGCTTGTTTCTGTATTCTTTTCAGCAGTAAATTTCCACCCCCAGGGGGCTTTTCCAAGACTTTTGAGGGGGAACTAGCAAACTTCTTCATCCTGTGTGATGAAAAGCAAATTCTTCTATAGAAACTGCCCAGGAATTTACGGTTTTCTTAATATGCCCGTTAAAGCGGGTAAATTACAGGGAGCAGCCTAACTTGGGAGACAAAAGATGGCAAGGAGTTTCCAAGGAGGGAGGGATGGGGCAGGAAAGCCAGATTCATTCTCCCAACCAGAGCCCCCCTCTCAGCCCTCAGCCCCTCACAAAAGACAGCCACTTCTTCCTCAGAAGGGACTGCATTTGCTGAGTGCTTGCACTCCTTCAGTTCTGTAGCCCCAGGCACTGGCCAGCCCTCGGTTCCTCCCCTGGGCCCTGGCGGCCAGCCTGGAGGCAGCTTACCCTGAGCGTGGAGGCCAGGCAGGAGCGCCAGCAGGAGGGCGCCAGCCAGGGAGCCCTGAGTCTTCATGTCAACTCCCCACTCTGCTCTGAGATGCTGCCGGCTTGCAGCCTCCCCAGAAACGTTTCCTGTTTCCTGCTTCATTGGGTTGGTGCGAACTTGAAGGAGAGGTGTTTGCCTGTTTTTTAGGAAGTGATGTAACTCTGCGGGAGCCTGTCAGACCGGAGAGGATTGCAAAAGAAAGAGAAGTTGCTTCCACGCACTGATTCACGCCCCCCTCCTTACCCTGCACTCCCTACTCTGGGCCCCAGCTTCCAAAAAATCTCCCCACTGCCCACTGTGTCCCTGCCCACGTGTCACTGGAGATCCAGCTCCCTGGGTGATTTTACTCCACCAGGTGAGCCTCTGGAGCCCTGGGGTTCAGAGCAGTGCTGCCTGGTGGAGCTGTCTGAGGTTGTGAATGTATTCCAAATCTGCCCTGCCCCACACAGCCAGCCTAGCCACAGGGGCTCTGTGGAACTGTGTTTGTGATTTTTATCGGCTTAAAGAACTCCAGGGCTGATGACAGCTCCATGAGTGGAGCACATATCTTAATACATGCGTGGCTCTGGGTTCGATGCCTTGACAACACATAGGAGCATCATGGATAGCACTAAGGGAAGTCCACGCATGGTGGAATGGTGTGTAGTGTTTCCCTCTCCTCTCTCTTTAAGTAGATAGATTTTTTTTAAATAATAAAATGGGGGGCAGGCAGTGGTGCACCTGACTGAGCACACACATTACCAAGTACAAGGACACCCACTCCCCACCTGCGGGAGAAAACTGCACAAGCGGCAAAGCCGGTCTGCAGATGTATCTCTTCCTCTCTCTCCTCAATTTCTCTCTGTCCTCTCAAATAAAATATTAAAAAGATATATGAAATATAAAGAGAAAATACAAGGGAAAAAATGGCTGCAGTGGATTCACAGTGCTGCCCCCGAGCCCCGTGGTGATACATATAACAAAATTGGAGTAGGGAAGCCCTTGGAAAGTATTGTGCATCCTGGAAGCTCTTGGTTTATTCCCTAGTTTTTTGTTTGTTTGTTTTCACCAGGGTTATCACTGGGGCTCTGTGCCAGCACATGAACTCACCAATCCCAGCAGCAATTTATTTCCTCTTTCCTTTATTCTTCTTCCGTCCTCTCTTTCTTTTTTACATTTGATAGGACAGAGAGAAATTGAGAGGGGAGGGGGAGATAGAGAAGGAGAAAGAAAGATAGAAAAGCAACTTCACTGCTTGTGAAGTGTCCCCCGTGCAGGTGGGGAGTTGGAGCTCAAACCTGGGTCCTCGCACATCCTTACAGTGGGTCCTTAACTGGATGAGCCACTGCCTGACTCCCTTTATTTATTATTTTTTAACCAGAGCGCTGCTCAGCTCTGGCTGCCAATGGTGTTGGAGATTGAACCTGGGATCTTTGATACCTCAGGCATGAAAGTCTACTGGCATAATCATTATGCTATCTCCCCAGGCCCCTTAGCGCTATGTCAAAATAAATAAATAAATAAAATAGCCCCAAGTAGTTACTGATTTGGGCAACACAAATCCAAATAGCAGGGACAGTTGTACCATCAGAAAGTGACGGCATCCCCCTCTAGCCTGGCTCATCCTCTGGCTAGACGCTCCCTGTGTCCTTTCCCCCCCAAGGCTTGTGAAAGTGAAGATCAGCCACATCTGAAGGGACCTCTGTGCTTCCCCCAAACAATAACCTGTGTATATTTCTTTTTTTTTTTTAAGATTGTATTCATTTATTAATGAGAAACATAGGAGGAGAGAGAAAAAGTCAGACATCACTCTGGCACATGTGCTGCCAGGGATTGAACTCAGGACCTCATGCTTAAGAGTCCAGTGCTTTATCCACTGTGCCACCTCCTGGACCACTTTTTGTTTTTTTTGTTTTTTTTTTAAATAATACATGTTTTCACCTTGCACCAGGGAAGGAATCAGCCTTGCATATGAGTGACACCAAGTGGCCTCCCCAGCCATGGTTATTTACTATTATTTTTTCTTCATTCTATGTATGGGGTGAGGTAGGAGGCTTGGAGAGACACACAGCAACTATTCCACCATCCATGGAATTCCCTTTGGTGCTGACTGTGGTGATTCCATATGGCTCCATGGGTCAAACCCAGGGCCTTGTTCATAGTAAAGCATGTGTTCCACCCACTGAGCCATGTCCTAGGTTATTTTTTAAAGATGTCAATAGTTGTATGTTCACAGGAAAATTAAGAGGGAAGGTAGAGTCACTAGTATCCCCCCACCAAAGCCCACTAGACCCCATTCACCACAGAACCCACTTCCCCTCTCCGTTCCCCATGGTAACCTCAGTTCTGCCTACTGAAACTAAAGGCTTATTTGCATTTGATTTTACCCCTGACTTTTTTTCTTTATTTGTTCCAGAAGAGAGAGAAAGAGAGAGAGGGGAGAGGGCTCATCATTTTCCTTTTGTTAAAGTTCCTTTGTTTCTTGTATGGTCAGCTTAGTGGTAGTGAACTCTTTTAGCTGTTGCTTGTCTGAAAAGCTCTACATGACTCCTTCAAACCTGACTGACAACCTACCTGGACAGAGTATTTTAGGGTGGAGGTCTTTTCCATTTAAAATGACCTTTCAAAGGTCCATTTCTGGGGGCCAGGCTGTGGCACATCAGGTTAAGCACACATAATACAAACTGCAAGTGGTGACTCACCACTTCCATGTGTCTTCCTCAGCAGTGAGCCGGCTGGTGTAAACTCACAGGATGACTTTAATTCCTCAGCCCCTGCACAGCCATGCATTTCTTTTTGTTTGTTTGTTTGATACTTGGATAGAAACAGAAAGAAATTGAGAGAGGAGGGGAAGATAGATAGATAGATAGATAGATAGATAGATAAATAACTCCTGCAGCACTGCTCTACCACTCTTAAAGCTTTTCCCCTGGGGGGGGGACCAGGGGCTTGAACCTGGATCCTTGAGCATTCATTTATTTTTGTTCAGTGCCTTACTGCCATTGCGTGTCATCCGGCCCTGTTTCCCATTGCTTGTGTTAGCAAGAAGCTGGTGATTCATAGATTGTCACTTTCTTCATAGATTTACAATCTGCATTTGAATGTTTCCAACCGCCCATTAAGCCACCCCCTGATTACATCTGCTTTTGTATCTTCAGTGACTGTGCTGAACAAACAGCGAAAGAAAAGAGACAAGTTCCAAATGGGGTGATTGATTGCAAAGCAGCGGAGACAGAACCATTCATCCAGCACCCTCTAAGCCAATGAATAGACCCCCCCTCTCCTGCCCGAGACCTTGCAGCAAGCCCGGTCAGGGACGCTCGGGGTTCTGCTCTGGCAACATTCCCCTGGCTGTGACACACACCTGTGGGAGGGCAGCCCCTGCCCCAGGAGTCCTCTGTGTCTTGCCATTTACTTCTGATTAAAACCTTTGCAGGACCCAGGCTGGAGGCATCTGTTTGACAAGGTCAAGGTGTCACTTTGGTTTCTTGGGTCCTGGCAGCATGGCTAGTGGGAGACTACAGGGAGTCTGAGCATCTGTGGCTGTCCTGCTTTGCCAGCTTCCTCTGGTGGAGGCTGCAGTGGGCCCTGCACTGCCTCTGAGTCAGCCAGGTTGACAGGCATGGTGATCCAAGGCCATGCAGCCGTCCTGCGCAGCTGGGGAATTTCCCAATCCCCACTGTGAGCACTGAGCCCCTCATAGTGACTAAGCAGCACTCAGGAGGGATGAGGATGATGCCATTCTGGCCGGGTGCCACACTGCAGTTCAAGTCTTGGGGCAGCTGGACGGCAGGCGGCAAAGGCTGTCTCCCTCTGTCTGTCCTCGCTTTACCAGCCCTTCATTGTCACAGGGATTAATCCCAGCCTGTGGTTAAGTCTTACTGTGTTTATGGCAAGGTGTTGGGGCCCAGAGAAAAATGATGGGCACCAGGGAGATTGAGTAAGACTGGAATCGAGCAGACAGGCCCCACAGGCTCTGGGCAAGGCGGGGAAGAAGGAGAGAGCAGGAAGGCCCTGAGGCCTGGGTGGCTCCAGAGTGCAGGAGAGAGACTGAGCCTGGCTGGCAGGGAGGGAAGGGGCCTCCTCCTAACTTCACACATGGATGGGAGTCTGGGCTTCACAACCAGTTCTGTTTGTTCTCTAGAGCTGGGGCTTCATATAGGCATAATTTCACTACTTACTGCTTTTTCTTTCAGATAGAAAGATACCCACACACACACACACACACACACACACATACAGAGAGAGAGAGAGCGAGAGAGAGAGAGAGAGAGAGAGAGATGCCACAGCACCAGAGCTTCCCCTGGTGTCATAGAATTCCCATGTGGAACAGGGGCTCAAACATGTGTTCAGCATGAAGCAAGACAGGAGCCCTACCCAGCAAGCTAGCTCTCCTGACCCCCAACTCTCAGTTTAACATAAGTTATTATCATCCAATTCTGCCTATGTCCCTTTTCCCTGTGCCTCCCTGAGCCCTCAGAGAGCAGGACTCCTGGGAACAAACCAGATGTGGTGAGATCTTCTGGTGAGTGCAGGCTCCGCCTTCCATATCACCGCCCCCCCTTCCCCCCAGCCTTTTCCTAGACACTCACTCACTTGCTAACACACAGGTGCACACAGCTCCCTCCTTCACACGCAAGCCCGTGCTCTCAGCCGTACTGTGGAAAGACATGAAGCCTGGCCCCATGAGCAAAAGATTGTTCAGTCTGAGCGGCAGCATCGAAGTTGGCCTTTGTATTGTCGGTGATTCAAAAGTCAGCAAGGAGGGCGCAGCTTGACACAAAGAGGTTAAGGTTTTGGGGATGTCTGCAGGGAGGTGTTGGCCCTGGAACCTAGAAGTGAGCATTAGCCTTTGGTCTTAGTGATTGATTGGGGGTGCACATTAGACCTCTTCCACATCAGAAGCAGGTGGAGTATGGATTGGGGGTCCCCAGGGCTGTGTCCTGTTTGGTCTCCTGCACCAGCCATTAGTGATTTGGTCAGACTTTCTACAAGTTTGGTTTATAGCAGGTTGGCTTCCTGGGTTGTTTGCAGCAGACTGCGTCTCAGAGGTGTGTGTGTGTGTGTGTGTGTGTGTGTGTGTGTGTGTGTGTCCACGCTCACTTGCTTTGGCCAACATCTGTTCATATATTCAATTTCTGGACACCCATCCACATGAGTGGACACACACGTGCTCATGTATACATACACACACACACACACACACACACACACACACACACACACACGATGACACACCCTTTGAGACTTCCTTCTCTGCCCCTCTGCTAGTGGACGGTAGCTGATAACTCCTCAGAGCTTACTTACCAAGAGGCCTGGTCCTTAGACACAGTCTTGGTAATATCCAGATGGTGCCTGTCATTCTCTTTAAGACTGGTGAGGAGGACCCAGGAAGCAGATTAAGTTCCCTGGTTCCCTGATGCCCACAGAGGAGAGTGGGCAGGGACAGAAGGACTAAATCAAGCCCCAGGGTGTTCAGAGAAGCCATAGTCAGGAGAAGGGCCATGCCTTGATTAGTCAAGGATACCTGGTACAATACCACAGACTGAGTGGCTTACACAGCAGATATTTATTCCTTTCATTTCTAGAGGCTGAAAGTCCAGTTCAGGGTGTCGGCAAGGTCAGGCTCTGGTGAGGGCTCTGCTCACTTCCTGGTTTCCAAGATGGCTGCCTTCTCTCTATGTCCTTCCACAGCTGAGAGAGAGAGAGAGAGAGGGAGAGAGAGAGAGTGAGAGAGAGAGAGAGAGAGCCCTCAGGAGCCTCCAACTCACACCTCCTGCAAGACTTTCTCCAGGGCCTACGCTAAGTGCCTGCCCACCAACAATAAAACCAGGAAGGACTATGGCAGGGTGCTAAAGTGTGACTGGCTTGAAGGACAAGATGCTGCACTCTTATCTAGAGGGATCACCAGAGGAAGGAGGAGAAACCCAAGTTCTGTGCTGTACCTGATGGCAGGGGCTGCTCTGGCTTGTCAGCAGTTCTTCCTCAGCATTTAAGGCAGATGGTGATAGAGAGGAAGAGTGAGATAGAAAGACACCTGCTACACTGCTTCACCTTGTGTGAAGCTCCCACCACTGCAGGTGGGGACTAGGGACTTGAACCCAGATCCTTGCTCATTGTAACATGTGCACTCAACTAGGTGTGCCACCACCTGGCACCTCAGCAATATTTTTAAAATACTTTTATTTAAATTTATGTTAAAATTATTCCTAGATCGTAAGTTTGGTTTCTTCTGCAATATCTTTTCCTTCTGTGCAACGTCTTTTGATTCAGGAAGGATATCTTTATTTTTCTTTCTCTCTCGTCATATCTGGGACTCCACACTCTAGGCAAACTGTTATCAGAGAGACACAGGGAAAGACAGCACAGCAGCACCAACGCTTTCCCAAGTGTGGTGAGGTTCTGCTGTGAATCTTGAGGGCTTTGTCCATGAGAATGTGCTCAGACAAGAGGCCCTGCATCTACCCCCTCAGCACTGGTTTCTGCATTTTCAAGCAAGTGCAGTAAGAACTCAGTACTCTTTCCCTACCACCCACCCTGCACCCAGCCTCACTGTTTGGCTTGGGCACAGCTGCCGGCACCACCATTGCAGTGACCAAAGAGCCTTTAGGATGTCCGTGCCCTTGATGGCCTCAGAAGTCTCACAAGTCTCAGAAGTGTTCTAAAAATGAACACATATCTTTGAAACTCTTGATTTGCATGGTTTTGTTGACTTTTTTCTGGGTCAGGTGAATAGCAAATCATGTTCAGAGATGGCCTGAGGCCACTTACAAGGAGAACAGAGCAGTAGCTTGACAAAGTAGGCTGGGGTGGGGGCACCGATAGCAGAGTTATGGGGAGTCTGTTCCAGTGCAGCCCCGGATCCCCTTTCCTCCCCTTCCAAACTATTGGTCAGAATCTTTAGTGCTGAAGTCTGCATTTTTAATTAGGTTGGGGGAATTTTTTGTGTATGATAACACTTGAGAATAACTATTTTGCAGTCTAATTTTTAGCTCTTAGAAAAGCATGCTTTTCTTCCCCCCCCCCAAAAAAAAGAAAGAAATAACACAGCACACTTCCCCTTTTTGCCTTGCTTGCCAGGAAGCCCAGCACTGATAGCACAGCTGAGCTGATGACTTTTTTTATCACTTCTAGGGACACCCCCCCAATCCCCAGTCACTCTCATCTTTCAGGACTTGGTTCAGGAGACCTCCCCACCAGGAAGCCCTCCCAGGCATATCTACCTGTGCCTTCTGGGCCAGGTGCCCCTGATCCACACCAGAATACCCTCTCAGATTAGAAGAAACAGGTGTCCCCACCTGAGGCCCACTGAGCCGTGACCTCCTACACTTGTTTAAAGGAAGTCAACTTCCTTTTACTGTGCTTGACACCTGTTTTTTTTTAACCTTTTCAAATGTCTTTGAAACGAGACATATATCATTGATGAAAGCAGAGTAGCTACAAACACAGATAAGTGGTCCTAATGTTTGCTCTTTGATTTTTTATTTTCTCTTCAATTGATTTTCCAGATTTGAAGGTCATGGTGCCCTAGAATTAGGAAAGATGGTAAGAGGGGAGACTAATGCCAGGGTGTGGGGACAGTGCCCCAGATAAAGAAAAGTTGAGAAGATTTGTATCAGGTAAGAGGGGAGCACAGAGGAGGAGGTGGTAGTGGTTGATTTCCAATTGAAATAGCATTTTCTCATTGGAACACAGGGCACAGCAATACTAGTCCTATTTCCAACCCTGACACCATCTCCCCAGATAATTCTTTTGGTCCAGCTGCATGTTTGCTATCGGGTTCAGGCAAAAATTAGTAAAGTCATGGGCCTTTTGGGATATACCCAAAATAGGCCTACTACCTTTTCCAAAACGAAGACCCCCAAATCTCAGCTGCTATAGTCTTGCCTTTAGGTTCCAGATTATTAAGCAATTTGTTCTTTTTTATATCTTAATGCTTTTTCAGACACCAAGTTGTAGATACTACAATGATGCCAACTTGACTTCCCCAGGCAGAGGACCTCACCAGTATATCCTGGAACCCCATCTCTCTGGAGACCTGCTCCATTAGGGAAGGTGAGAGACAGGCTGGGAGTATGGATCAGTGTGCTAACGCCCATGTTCAGCGGGGAAGCAATTATAGAAGCCAGACCTTCCACCTTCTGTACCCTATAATGATCCTGGGTCCATATTCCCAGAGAGATAAAGAATAGGAAAGCTTCTAGTGGAGGACATGGGATATGGAACTCTGGTGATGGGAAATCCTATGGTTTTATCGATATTTTCTATTTTCTTATATAAACATAAATTAGATATATTTTTAAAAAATGAAATACTATACCAGAGCACTGCTCATCTTTGACTTATGGTAGGACTGGGGATTGAACCTGGGACCTCAGAGCCTTAGGCATGAATGTCGGTACTCAAGATCACACACCAAATCTGCCAAGGCCGCCTCCCTCATTCTGCTCAGGATGCCCAGCTGCTCAGTGAGTGAGCCCTCCTCCACCTCCAGCAACCTCTGGGGTTACCCACACAGGAGTCCACAGGCCTCTGAAGCCTGCTAATGTCCTCCTGAGTATAGTTCACCAAGCCCACAGGGCCCACAGTTCTCTGGGTCCTTCAGGAGTGCCAGCCAGGTGTGGTTAGTGGAGAGACACGGCTACTGCATTTGCTCTGCTATCAGGCCCAAAGCCTTTTCCCTTTGTCTCCATACTGGGTGCATCTGGGGGTCACCGGAGCCACAAATTCCCACTCTTAGTGATCATGACTCATTGTGAGGACTGAGTTAATACACTTCTCAGACTGGGGTACGTCCCCGATATGTGCATGGGGGATGCAAACAGAGGGTCTTTCTTTGAGTAAGCAAATTCAGGTGTTTAGGTAGGAGTTTCAGCAAAGCTAGGTGGTACAGCAAGACCTTTGGGGAAGCAGGGTTATTGTTGTTGTCATCAGAGTACACATGAGGAAACTGAGGCACAGGATAGCTAGGTTGCCCAATTCTGCCCCAGTGTGTAGCGGAGCCACGATTAGAGCAGCAATCCAGAGAAATGAGGGGAAATGAATTTAAAAAAAATGTCTTTTCTCAACCTATTTCCCCTACTCTGCTAAGCCCCAGAGTTCTAAGTCTTCAAAACAGTTTGGCTGTTCTTTGCTTTATTTGTACGTGTCGCAAGTTCACGTGTTCCAGCTCTTTCTATTCCACATATATGTGAGACCACCAGTGTTTGTCTTTCACCTCCTAACTTACTTCACTGAACATCAGCTCTGAGCTTCTGTTAATTTGGTCTCAATGTATGAAGTACCTTCTTTTTTAGTCATAGGAACAAGCAAAACATCTTTTTTTCCACTGTAGAGACAGGTCTTCACAGGGGCCAAAAACTGGGACTCGAGAGTCAAAAGGACCTAGAATGGACCCAGCTGCAGACCTCTTGATGCAATACTCAGTGGGTCTGTTTTGAATTCCTTGTCTGAAAAGATGATGATATATACCTTTCAAGTGTTTGGTGAGGCTTGATGCGAGGGAAACAGAGACCCTAGTCATTAAAAATCTTCAAAAATGCAGGTTAATGTAATTTAAAAAAAATTGAGTCAATTTTTCCCCTCAAGTCTGTCTCTTGCAGGTCTTTTTTTTGTTTTGTTTTGTACATTCTCCCCATTTCTGGCACCATTCCCCAGTCCTACTATGATCTGCAAGCTATTCTGTACTAAAGAACCTCTGGTTCCTGGCATTCAATTTGGAAGGAATCAATGATTTTGAGAGCCTTGAAGAGAAAAAATGATTTCAGAAATTCAGGGAATGTTCAGCAATAAAACCAGTCTGTCCTCTGACTCACTGAACTCTGTTGTTCCTGGATTTCAGGACAGAGAGGACAACCCTTAGGAGACTGTGACATCTCTTGGGCTTTCACTTCCAAGAGACAACTACTTTTAAAAAATATAAAAAATTATAATATTTGGGTGAGGGGCTCAGTGCCTGCACTATGAATCCACTGCTCTTGGAGGCCATTTTTTCCATTTTGTTGCCCTCGTTATTGTTGTTATTGTTGCTATTGCTGTTGTTGTTGTTGAATAGGACAGAGAGAAATGGAGAGAGGAGGGGTAGAGACGGGGAGAGAAAGACACCTGCAGATCTGCTTCACCGCTTGCGAAGCGACTCGCCTGCAAGTGGGGAGCCGGGGCTCGAACCGGGATCCTTAAGCCGGTCCTTGCACTTCGCACCATGTGCACCTAATCCGCAACGCTATAGCCCGACCCCCTAAAATATATTTTTTTAAGAAGAAAGCCAGCCACTGCAGAGTAGAAGGCTGTGGGCAGTGTTTCTAGTACTGGCCCCTGGAGATAGCTGTTTAGAGACACACACCCCCACCCCCGCAAGTCCATGGTGATGTTTCTTAGAGTCTGAGATGGATACCATCACTCAGATCAAGCCTGAGTCTGAATATCTAGCAAGAACTCAGGCAAATTGACGCTGCTGCTCTTCAGCTCACATTCTTGGAGGGGGTCAGTCACAGGTGTCTAATTAGTTAATAATTGTTTTTTAAAAAGTGTTTAATCACTACCTATAAAACCCTACTAAATGCAGGCTAATTCCTGGCTGCCTGTCTCCTTGAGGTCCCTGCAGCTATTCTGAATTGGCCGGGACCTCTCGCTCTCTCACTGAACAGTGTCGGATTTCAGCGTGCCGAACAGCGACTCCTTCTGGCAAAATAACCACAATTCTACCAGATGTCTCCTACTCTGTCTTACACTGTATTTCCTGGGAGGCAGTGTGTCCTAGAACTAAGACTGCACAAATGGGATAGCTTGCGGGACTGCAAAGATGAGAAAGGAAGCAATGGCGCTCATAGGAAACGGAGGAGAAACCCCTCATTACGTCTCCAAGGCTGGACCAGCTCAGGTCCCAAGAGCTACATGGTGAATGTGAGATGAGCTGTAAGTTTCAAACCCAGCTCTCCAGGAAAACTTTTCCAAAGAGGCCTTCCTGGTCCGCTATGGCCATTAAATGCCACCGCCCTTGCTCACGCCCATGCTTAAGACTGCAGACGCTTCACCCAGGGGTTAACACAGGGCCAACACACGGGATCTGTCTCAGCTAGGGTGGAGGTGAGCTGGCAACAGTAGCTGGACATCACAGGCAAGTGGTCTGGACTATTTATTTTATTTTGCGGATTTTCTTACCTTTGTTCTAGGGATTAGTTTGGCTTTTTTTCCCCACCAGGGTTATCACCTGTATGATTTCTCCACTCCCACCAGACTCCTTTCCCATTTATTCATGTATTTAAAAATATTTTATTTACTTATTAGATAGAGGCAGAGAGAATTTTAGAGGTGAGGGGGAGATGGAGACAAAGAAAGACACCTGCAGCCCTACTTCATCACTCATGAAGCTTTCCCCCTGCAGGTGGGGACCAGGGGCTTGTACCTGAACTCTTCTGCACTGTAATGTGAGTGATTAACTAGTGTGTCACCGCCTGGTCCCTGTCTTTATTTTTAAATAGAGGGTGACAGAGACAGAGGGACAGGAAGAGAGAGAGAAGAGGGAGAGCACTAGTCCGCTGCTCATGAAGCTTTTCCCAGGCCGTAGTCCCATGGTATCCAGGGGCCTGAGTGTAGGTCCTTATACATGGTAAAGTGTGCGCTCTACTGGGTGAGCCCCTTTTGCACTTTTCTGTTTGAACGCTTTACTCATTGTTTAACAAGAGAGTGAGAGAATGGGACCAGAGCACAGCTCCAGCATGCGGGATGCTGCGGATTGTATGCGGAACCTCCGACACAAGTCCTAAGCTCTGCCTGCTGATATCTCCCTGGCTGCTGGTCCGGTCAGCTCAAAAATCAGCACAGACATGTTTCTATATGATTTCCTGAGAAATGTAACTAAAATCACAGTTTCCCAGAACATAAAGATGAGGTTAAAAGCAGGCTTTCTGTACTGAGGTGCCCCTAAAGTTACAAAGAAAACAATTTCAAGTGACAGCGATCATCCTCAGGGTCCAATGCTCCCTTGAATTCAGACAGGAGAAGGACTGAGTGGACATGGCTGATGGGGGGGGACTCAGAGTCATGGTGGCTGGGCCTTGTTAGCAATCTTATCAAGAAGTATCAGAAAGAGACTTCTCGAAAAGATTAAGAAGGAGCAAGTTATGGGGAGGGAAGGAACATCACATATCAATTTCTTCTCTCTCTCTCTCTCTCTTTTTTCTTTTTTGAGACTTCTAGTATGAAAAGAGAAAATGAATGCTGATAGTTTAAGGTGAGAACAATTTAGGATTTCTTTGAAGAGAGTCTGAGGCATGTTGGTATTCAGAGGGGGAATGGAAGCCATGCTGTGGAATGTTCAGAATGGAGGGGTTCACTTCAGGGCAGGTTTCTGGTGAGGGCACAAAGCCTGCTGACCTCCAGGGACCCTGTGCTTCATGTGACAACCACTTCACCCTCCCTTGTGGCCCCAGTACTTGGTGCAGAGATGGCACCCCCAGTTAGGCTAGACCCTCAGTTGTCAAGAGTTGCCCTGCCCAGCCCTGCCCTGCCTGGCCCTGCTCTGAGTGTTTTTTCTTTTGTGCTCTGTTTCCCAGAGTGGCCTGAAGCCAGTAACCTATCTCTGTGTGCTCTGCATTCTCACCTGTAAATAAACCCGTGACTAGACCCAAAGAGCTTACAAACTGGTTTTCCCGGTCCAGAGCACCAGACTGGCCTGCTAGCCCAAGGCAGCTTCTTCAAGCCTGGCTGCTTGTCCCCCTAACTGCCCACTGAGCCCCTACTGCATTCACACGGCCTCCAGAACTGAGGGCTTGGTTTACAAGTGTTGCCAGCTCCCCCCCTCCCCGGAGATGCTCCAAGGGTAATACCTTTGCAGCCTACAGCTGTCAATCTTCTGCCTTGTTTGTACCATGTGACCAGTGTTTGGTTGCTGAGGTGTGTGTGTGTGTGGGGGGGTTGTTGGCTGAGCTTGCTGTTGCCTCAGCTTCTGTGTAGAGAGCAGGAGAAATGCAGATAAGTGCAGATGGGTGAAGTGTGCTTTTCCCTCTAGGAAGTTAAATAGTGAAGGTTAGAAGGGTTCAGGTATATCAACCTGGAGCCCCCCACCCCCTTCAGTCGAGCTGCCAGCAGCCAGCCAGCCCTGTCTTCACCCTCTCTCTCCTCCATGTCTATTCAGCAATCAACCCCCAGGGGAGCCCAGTTTGTTGGGCTCTAGAAACAAGAAGAGGAGAGAAGGACCAGAGCCTGCTGTGACTCAGAGCTACAGGCACACCCCAGTTCCTCCCAGAAAAGGAGAAAGCCCTGCTTTCTTCACAGATGTGGTGCTGGGGCTTCCACTAGCCAGTGAAGAGCTGGAGTCTCTCTAGCTCTCTGTCCCCTGAGCAGCAAGGAGCAAGGAAGCCAGCTGACAGCAAGGCCTCACCTGGGTGCCAAGGGTAGAGCTGAGAGTGAAGGCCTCCTGCCCAGTCATTCTAGTGGCTCCTCAAGGGAACAGGAGAGGGAGAGTTAAATAACATTTGACACTGAGGACCGACAGCAGGCCCTGCCCCAGCAGAAGCTCTGGGGTTGGAAGCTTTCAGTCATCCCTTGCTGGGCAGCTAGAGACCACCATGGTCCCACTCAGTCCAGTCCTACCTGGGGGCTTCTGGCTCTTCAGTTTCTTCCCAAACTGGACTTATCGGACTGTCTGAGGGAGCCAGAATTCCACCAGCTCCTGAGGCTCCTCTAGGACCAGCCTTGGGCCAGGGAGAGGAAGACCCAGGACTGTTTTCCACAGGATAGGATGACAGTAAAGCCTTTAAGAAAGCAGCTCACTTGGATGGTGCTTTGCTTTGTCATGTGTGTGACCCAGGTTCAAGCCCAGCTTCTCCCACTGCATTGACAGAAGCTTCGGTGCTATGATCCCCCACTCCACTCAAAAGAAAAGGAAAGGAAAGGAAAAGAAAGGAAACGAAAGAAAGGAAAAGGAAAGAAAAAGAAAAGTAAGAGAAAGGAAAAGAAAAGAAAGCTGGGAAGATGCCCCCCTCCCCACACCCTCATCAGGCCAGGGCATGTACAGCAGGCCTACCTCTGGACAATGCTTATTATGAGGCACAGACTGGCCCAGGCAGAACACATAGAGAAGCAGGAGTCCTCCTAGCTGAGCTACCCCCATCCCCAGATACACAGGGATACAAAGACTGGCCACAGAATGACTTAACCGTGCTTACTTCTGGGTGACGTTCATGTCTTATTCCTTGTCAATATTTTATAAATTTCCACCACAGTTAGTAGTCTCTCTTTTAATGAGAAATGTAAGAAGTCCTAATCTAAGGGCTGTGGCCAGTCTTTGTATCCCTGTGTATCTGATCTCTAGAACATACGAGTGAAACCATCTATTATCTCCTTAGTTACTTCACTAAGCATAGTCACCTCCAGCTCCATCCAGTTTTGTCCCAAAGGATATAATATCATCCTTTTTGATTGCAGGGTAGTATTCCCTGGAGTATACACCTCAAAACTTCTCTAGCCAGTCATCTGTTGATGGTCATTTAGGCTGCTTCCACTCTTTGGCTATTGTGAATAATGCAGCTATGAACACAGGGGTGCATGTGTCCCTTTGATTTAGTGTTTCGGTGTTCTTTGAATAAATATCTAAGAGTTTTATCACTGGATCATAAGGTAATTTCATTTTTTTTAAGTTATTTATTATTTATTTATTCCCTTTTGTTGCCCTTGTTTTATTGTTGTGGTTATTCTTGTTGTTGTTGTTGCTGGATAGGACAGAGAGAGGAGGGGGAAGACAGAGGGGAAGAGAAAGATAGACACCTGCAGACCTGCCTCACCACCTGTGAAGCAACTCCCCTGCAGGTGGGGAGCCAGGGACCCGAACCGGGATCCTTATCGGTCCTTGCGCTTTGTGCCACGTGTGCTTAACCCACTGCGCTACCACCCGATTCCTGGTAATTTCATTTTTATTTATTTAAGGACTCTATAAAGTTTTCCCCAAAGGCTGCACCAGTTTGCATTTCCACCAACAATGTAACCATTTAAATTTTTCTTCATTATCTCTATTTATTTATTGGGTAGAGAAAGTTAGAAATTGAGAAGGAAGAGAGAAATAGAGAGGAAGCGAATCAGAGAGACATCTGTAGCACTGCTTCACCACTTACAAAGCTTTGCCCCTGCAGGCGGGAACCGGGTGTTCAAACCTGGGTCCTTGTGCATTGTAGCATGTGCTCAACCAGGTGCATCACCACTCAGCTCTACATAAGCTTTCTTCCTTTTTTTGTCTCCAGGGTTATTACTGGGGTTCGGTGTCTGCACTACAAATCCACTGCTTCAGGAGACTATTTTTTCCCTTTTGTTGCCCTTGTTGTTAATCATTGTTATTGCTGTTGCTGTCATTGTTGTTGGGTAGGACAGAAAGAAATGGAGAGAGGAGGGGAAGACAGAGGAGGAGAGAAAGATAGACACCTTGCAGACCTGCTTCACCACTGGTGAAGCGACCCTCCTGCAGGTGGAGAACTGGGGGCTTGAACAGGGATCCTTAAGCCGGTCCTTGCACATCATGCCATGTGTGCTTAACCCTTTCTCTTAAGAAAAGAAGCATTGGAGTACATTTTCAAAGTTTTGGGGAGCTCTAGGTGCTGGCTCTTTTGACACATATTCTTTGGAGAAGACTGGAGAGCAGCAAGAAGTGTTCTCAGTGCACTCAGATGGAACCCCCCACACACATCCCCTGCAGCCCGGGCTCCCATCAACAGAAGCAAAGAAACCATCCTGACTCAAGCAGGCAACCTCAGAGATCAGAACTAAAGCCCATGGGACTGTGAGGAGGAAGGTGAGAGCATGAGAGCGGCAAGATGCTGAGCTGCTTGTATAGGGTCCGTGAAGACGGCGCTGAGTCCTGTCTTGCCCCAAGAGGGACATTTTTAAATGACAGCGGCGAGGATGTTGAGCTGGGCAATCAATCAGGACACCAGAGAAGCTGTTCTGCTTCTCTTGGTTTTTCTCACTAGATCAGAAAGTCGTTAACCGGCATTATTTGGAAAGAACTGCAAGGAAATATGAGTTTCCCTGGTGCTGCACATGCCAGAGTGCTGACTTGGCCTTTCTCTCTCTTGCCTCTCAATCTCATGAAATACATCAACAAAATGAATCTTTTTTTAAAAAAGAAGAAAACATTCAGGGAAGAAGTACCCTAAAGTATACACGAGCGGCATACCTAACAGAGATAGAAGTTGAGGTATAGTGTTGCTGTTAAGCCTTTCTAAGAGTGTTCCACACAGAAATTGGGGCAAAGAATGTTCCAGAAAAGGGAACCACAGGAACCAAGCCTTGAGTAGCTAACAGGGTAGAGCTAAGCCTAAATTTTGGGTTCTAAAACCAGACAGATATTTATCAGACTCCACCTCAATTCCATCACAGAGATTGTCACCAAGTTCTGCTCTGTTACTTATGGGGGTGGAAGTAGGAGTCGGGGGTAGGGGTGGGGTGGAGAAACAGCAGCTCCTGGACTGTGCTGTCTCCTCAGGGCTCAGGCAGTGCTAAGCTGAGTGACAGTGACTGGTCTTCTCACTTGGGACTGGCTCCAGGCCCTCCTTGACCTGGCTCTCCTGGCATTGCCAGCAGGAGGAGAAAGAAGTGGAGTCAGCTTGGTCAGCCACCCAGAGGGCTCAGCCTTCCAGGAGCGGGGAGGCCTACCTTCCAAAGGAAGCCAGGGTGGAGGACAGTACTGCTACGGGAAGGACAGACAGGGGCAGGGGTGGGGGGGTGGGGGGGCGAGAGGGGCAGAAGAGGCCGGTGAAAGAGTGGAGCTTTCTAGTCTTTCAAATCCTTCCATTTAAACAGACTTTAATTTTCACCTTTTCTTTCCTTTTTTAAAATTTTGTTTATTTATTTATTTTTTTTTAATTTATTTCTTTATTGGGGAATTAATGTCTTGCATTCAATAGTAAATACAATAGTTTGTACATGCATAACATTCCCCAGTTTCCCATTTAACAATACAACCCCTCTTTCCTTTTCTTATACTTATGTATTTATTTATTTAAAAGTCATTCTTTTACTTTTATTTATTTTGGATAGAGACAGAGAGAAATTAGGAAGAGAGACAGAGACAGAGAGAGAGATAGAGGTAGGCAGCACTGTTTCACCACTTATAAAGCATTCTCCCTGCAGGTGGGGGAGTAGGGGCTTGAACCCGAGTCTTTGCTCACTGTAATGTGTACTCTCTGCCATGTGCACCACCTCCTGGCCCACTTACTTATTTTTATAAGAGAGGGAGAGATTGGCCAGAGCACTGCTCATCTCTGGCATGTGATGGTGCAGGGATTCAAATCTTCAGGCTTGCAAGTCCTATGCGCTACCGCTGAACTATCTCCTTGCTCCCCTTTCCTTTTTTCTTTTTCCCCAAGCCTCCTATAATATGCGAGTGTGTGCATGTGCTGTTTGATGGTGCTTCACCTTCACCCAGCAGTCCTCTCTTGTCAGAAAGAGGAATTCAAAGGCCCAAGTAATAAAACTCTTCTAAGGCCGTCACTCTGCTCCCCTGTGAACTTCACAACCTGCTGGAATGAATCCCTGGAGGTTGAGGCATAACCCACCCACCGATTTTATTGTGAGGATTCTTCCAGTGTGGAAGTGCACTGTAGCAGGTGGACGTACAGGGAGAGTCACATAGACCCGCCTAGAATGCTAATGATCTATCTGGCAGGACCCAGCCCAGCCCAGGGCTATATCTATTTTTTTTTCCATAATTTTCAGCAGACAGGCCTATTCTGGTGCAAAGAAAATGAAAGCAGCTGTGTGGGGGATCCTGGAAGATGATAATTCAGGTCCTTAGAAATAAAGAGTTGGAGACTTGCCACGGGGTTTAGCAGTCCTGTCAAACATGTTTCCCGAACAGCAGGTTTTCCTAAGCACAACACCACATGCAGCCCCAGTGAACCAGAGGTAGTTTTCCCATGCTGTGAAAATGTGGGCATCTCCTCACCTCAGAACACCTTGAGACTGTGTGATTAAATATTAAAAGGTAAAAACAGAATGTGCCGTGCAATAGAAATAGGACGAATGGCTTGTGTGTCAGGCAGCAAATAGCAGGGGCAAGGAGCTTAGCAGGACAAAGGGGTTTCGACCACACTCCCCAGAGCCAAGGAAACAAAATCACAGCCAGCCCAGAGGATCCAGTGTCCCCTTTCTGCCAGGAAGTGTAAGATCCTTTTAAGGAAACATCAGCCTATTTAGATGAAAGACCCACACACCCCTTGGCCTCAACATGAGGGGGACACTTGACACACCTGGCTGACCCTTTGCCTGAGAGAAAAAGCAAGACTGGCCGAGTTCACAGACACATCAGAAACGGTGGTGACCCAATTCCAGGAACAAAGAGCAGTCGGATCCTTTGGCAGACAAACAGGTAAGCATCCCGTTGGCAGACAGAAAAAACAAACAAACAAACAAAAACTGAAACAAACAGCCTGAAAGTTTCTGCAGGTCCTCTCACAACCAAAGAAACAGATACCATCCTGTCCAATATAGACTGGGGGGTGGGGGGGGGAAGGCACCAAACAGTGAATTGCAAAGGAGACTGGGTGGTAGTGCCCCTGGTATAGCATTTGTTACCATGTTCAAGGTCTTAGGTTCAAGTCCCTGGTCTCTACCTGCTGGGGGAAAGCTTCACAAGTAGTGAAGCAGGGCTTCAGGTGTCTCTGTCTCTCTCCTTCTTTATCTCCTCATTCCCTCTCAATTTCTTTCTGTCTCTACCCAATAAATAAATAGGTAAATAAAAATACTTTTAAAAAAGTGCAAAGGACTCTGGGGAAGGAGGAGGGAGGGGAGTAGAGAGGGCTTTGGGGTCCTGGTGCCTGAGGATGGAAAAGGACCTAGGTTGGGGTCCTTTACTTTGGTGCATACTCAGTCCAAGTACCACCTCATGTTGTCCCATACCATCCTGCTTCTTAATTTGGTGAGAGTGTTCTGCAGACACCTTTCACAGGAAAATGAAAAACTGTGCCCATGTATTAACAACTGCTCTTGAAATATCTCTTTTGGATAGAGACAGGGAAATTGAAAAGAGAAAGGGAGAGAGAAAGAGACGCCTGCAGCAGTGCTTCACCGCTCATAAAGCCTCCGCCTTGCAGCTGTGGGCCAGGGGCTTGAACCCAGGACCTTGCTCAACAAAGTGTGCCACCACTTAGCCCCCCTAAAACTGTACTTTAAATTCATCAACCCCCCAATAAAATTACTTAGAATATGTATATGTATATGTATATGTATATGTATATGTATATGTATATGTATATGTATATGTATATGTATATGTATATGTATATGTATATGTATATGTAATTGCAGTTGAGACATACCACACGAATAACTAGTCCAAATATCATCTAACAATGAATCTGCTTTTGAGAAATTGCCATCTGAGTTTTTATTTTGTCATCTTTAAATTTTAAGAATTAATTTAAAACCTCCTCAAGTTAAGTCATATTCATGTTCCATGTCATCAAAGGTCCGGAGTTAACTCAGGAAACATCAGGAAAGGCAGAGATCACTCGCTGCCTCTGTTGCTGGTTGTTTGTTTGTTTGTTTGTTTTGTTTTGTTTTGTTCTTGTTTCTTTTCCTTCTAGTCTGGAGCACATGGAGTCTTGTCTTAACAACACCAGGCAATATCTTGGAAATTCAACAGGTCAGGACAGAGCTAGACACACCTATGATGGAATTATCCTCCAAAATGCGTGGCCTGCAGTTTGAAATCTGAAACGAACTTCTAAGACCTATGTCTAAACATTAATCAGATGACTGCTTAAAAGACCATACTTCTGGCTGTTGGGGAGGTGGCTGAGGTGGCTGAGTGGGTAAAGATCACGGCTCACACATGGGAAGCCCTAAGTTAGGTCCCTGGCCCTGCCTTTGGTTTCTGTTGTCCTTTGACACCTTTCACCCTCTCCTGGCTTACTGAGGCCCATGCTGTGCGAGGAAACAAATGAAGGTGTGTCTCTGGTGTCTCAGATGGGGATGGTTTAGTGTGAGGTATCTAAGGGAAGGGACCCGGAACAGGAACTCAAGGACTCTGCCACCAGCTGTGCTTTGTCACCAACAGAAATCAGTATTGCCTCAAAGACAAAAGTGTCAATAAATCTTTTTTTCCTACTATAAGACCAGTGATAATACACAGGATGTGTATGTGAGTGGCCTCAGGTCCGGTAAATCCCCAGTCAGATGTGAGCAGTGCTCTGGTCAAAAACAAAATGCAAACAAGAAAATTACCATCTTCTTAGAACAGAAAAGGAACATTAGATAGAAAGACAGGGAATCAGAATAAAGTGTCATGTTCATACTTTTGTTTCATGTCCAAATACATTTTCTTTGATACATCAGTTTACATTAAGATTTTTTTCCACTTTATTGGGGTCTTAATGGTTTACAGCACAGTTGTTGACACATCAGTACAACATCTCATCTCTTCATGATAGGGATCTATAAGACACTGTCTCCCCCAAACTAAGTCCTTTTTTTTTTTGCCTCCAGGGTTATTGCTGGGGCTTGGTGCCTGCACTATGAATCCACTGCTCCTGGAGGCCATTTTTTTCCTTTTGTTGTCCTTGTTGTCTATCGTTGTCGTTAATATTATTGTTGTTGTTGGATAGGACAGAGAGAAACTGAGAGAGGAGGGGAAAACAGAGAGGGGGAGAGAAAGATAGACACCTGCAGACCTGCTTCACTGCCTGTGAAGTGACTCCCCTGCAGGTGGGGAGCTGGGGCTCGAACCTGGTCCCTACGCTGGTCCTTGTACCTCTTGCCACGTGCTCTCAACCTGCTGTGCTACTGCCTGGCCACCACTAAGTCCTTTTTTATCATCATGTGGTAGGACCCCAGCACCCACTGTCCCCACTTCCCCTCTTCCCTCAAAATCCTTTACTTTGGTGCATACTCAGTCCAAGTACCACCCTATGTCATCCCATACCATCCCTGCTCCTTAATTTGGTAGGATCATCTGGTATTCTTCCTTTTCTTTGTGGCTTATCTCACTCAACATGACACCTTCCAAGTCTGTCCAAAATATGGCAAAGGAAATGACTTCATTTTTAAGAGCTCCATAGTATTCCATTGTGCACATATACCATAACTTTCTTAGTCACTCATCTGTTGTTGGACATCTGGTTTGCTTCTAATTTGGGTTATAAAAAATTGTGCTTCTATGAATATAGGTGTGCGTAGATCTCTTCAGATAGGTGTCTTTGTTTCTTTTTGCTGTGTCCCCAGGAGAGGAATTGCTAGGTCATAGGATTGCTAGCATTCTGATGAGTCTCTACACTGTTTTCCACAGGGATTGGGCCGATTTATATTCCCAGCGGCAATGCAGGAGAGTTCCTCCCCTCCCCGTCCCACACCTCACAGCCTTTCCAACAGTTAACTGGTGATTCTGTCTTTTCTTTTTTTAAAATAATTTTTAAGTATTTTATTCATTTTATTTTTGAGAGAGATGCAGAGAAAGACACACAGAGAGAAACACCAGAGCACTGCAAATCTCTGGCTTATGGTGGTGCGGGGGATTGAACCTGGAACTTTGGAGCCTCAGGCATGAGAGTCTCTTTGCATAACCATTATGCTATCTACCCCTATTCTATCTTTTCTAATGTGTGAAATTCTCACCAGGTTAAAGTGGTATCTCATTGTTTTTTATTTGCATTCCCCAGATCATCGGTGACTGAGCAAAGAGCCATAAGACAAATATAGGGTGATTTTACTCTTATGTGGAGTATACATAACTAAAGCAAATGAAATTGCAAGAAAATAAAACCACACAAAACAAGAACCAAACTGACGGAGACTCTGAAACATAAAGCAGTTCCAATTGGTGCAATGGTACAAGACTTTGGTGAGTTGAATGCACACACTTATCAATACACATGAAACTCACCCTGTAGAGTGCACATGTTACTGTGTGCAAGGACCCAGGTTCAAGCTCCAACAGGGAGGAAATCTCCAGGAGTGGTCAAAAGAAAAAAAAAAAGTGAAACTACACTCCTTAGTGGTAGAAAAGACATTCTTTTTTTTTCAGTTCTGAAATTCTCTAATTCTGGAAAATGGAAAAGGAAGCCAGAGAAATATCAATGGTAGATTACAACCATAAATAGTAGTATTAAAGTCTTCTCTTAAATTCATTGTTTTTTTCTCTAATAAAAATTTAAAAGTGGGTCCAGACACACTGAAAATGTTCTTTAAATACCAAAAAGAACAACTACATTATAAGTTCTCTGCTGCCCTTTTCTTCAAATGCTTGCTGTGGCTGTGGCCAGGCCTTTTGTGAGTGGTTTGAAATAGTTAGATCATCAGTGGCCAAGCCACAGTCGTTCTCAGAATTGTCCAAGATAAAGAATTTTCAAGCAGATCAAGAACAAGGACTCCCATATCACTTTGTATGGGGGGGGGGGGGCGCTAGAAAAACCTCACCTTTTAAAAAGATATGTACAGGGAGTCTGATGGTAGTGCAGCAGGCTAAGCACACGTGGCGCAAAGCACAAGGACCGGTATAAAAAGATATGTATTTATTAGAGGGAGAGGGAGAGGTAGAGAGAGGGAGAAGAGAGAGGGGAAAGGGAAGGGAGAGGGAGAGGCTAGAGTACTATTCAGCTCTGGTTTATGGTGGTGCTGGGGACTGAACTCAGAGGCTCAGGCATAAAAATCCATTTGCATAACCATTATGCTGTCCCCTAAGGCCCATACCTCAACTTTTGTTAATGTCTTTACTGAAATTCAATCTGAAATCCTTGTGACAACTGTCTTGTAAACCATTACTGGCTTTCAAAAATTAAAAAAATAAAAGAGAAAATTAACACACACACACAAAAAAAAACTAGCAGGAATTGGCAAGTATCTCAAATCTCTAAGGCAAACTTCCTGCTCTGACACCATGAGATCCAGAAAGCGGCCATGCTTAATGCAGCCCCTGTGCACCCAGACCCAAACACAAGCACGAGCATGCGCACACGCATGCAGCAGGCAAGGGTAGTTTAGGCTGAAAGCCAGAAGGACTTTCCCTCCTCAAGGAGGGGTACGGCGACTTAATAAAATCTGTCTCCCACACCGGTCCCTAAGGTTTTTGTCCAATTGCCTGAGTTGCAAGGTTGCTTTCTGCTGTAAAGGACTTTCAGGTGAACCACTCACTAGATGGTGTCACTTGAGTGACTATGTGTCCTATGGAAGGCCTTCACGTCCCTAATGAGGTTCTGTGCTCCAAGGGACAGCTGGCAATGACTGGGGATATTTCTGGTTGTCAGGTGTGTGTGTGTGTGGGGGGGTGCTACCTGACCAGGGACACTGCCAAATGCACAGGACAGCCCCCTTCCCCCAAGTGCCCCAGCCCCAAGTGCCTATAATGTCTCAGTTAAGAACCCCACTTCATCCTATCTTATTGCAGAGAAAGTACCCCCATGCCCCACCCCATCTTGGGTCATGGGGGTACCCAAGTCATCTTGGGTGAGGACAGGCGAGCCAGGGTGGAGAATATCACATCTTGCAGAGTACTTTAATCTCTGCTTACCGACACTCATCAGGCTCACCAAGCGTGTCAGGCATGTCCTTGACTTGTGCTAGTGAAGACATCAGCTGTGTGAACAAGCCCGTTGTTTCCATCGAGAGACAGTGACAGAGCTGGTCTGACCCCAGGGCCTAAACATTGTCATATTTGTTAGCTGTGTTGTTGGTGCTGAAAAAAAAGTCATGGGATTTATACTCAATGGAATACTACTCTGTAGTTAAAAAAAAAAAAAGACCTTAGTGTGTCCTTTGAGACTCCATGGATGGGACTGGCAGTGATTGTGATTAGTGAAGTAAGGAAGGAAGTGGAGGAGGGGCCAGACAGTGGTGCACCTGGCTAAGCACACACATCACCACTCTCAAAGGCCCCAGTTCGAGCCCTTGCTCCCCACCTGCAGGGGAACGTTTAATGAGTGGAGAAGTGGATCCATGTGTATCTATCTCTCTCTCCTCCCATCTCTCCTCCCTTCTCAATTTCTCTCCTGTCAAAATAATAATTAAAAAATTAGAAAAAAGTAAGTGAAGGACAACTATGAAAAGATTTCATTCATGTGGAATATAGAGAATTGAACCACATGAACTTGAAAAGAGAAATATATATATGCCAACCCATATCTGTGAGCTTGGCAAAACTATGGTGGTTACTGCTGGAGGGAGGTTGGGAGTACAGAACCTTGTTGGTGAGAGCGGCATAGAATTATATTCCTGTTATCTTGTAATCTTGCAAATCACTAATAAATTTTAAATGGGGCTGAGGTGACAGAGGGAACACCAGAAACACTAGAAACACAAGCCCTTCACCTTTAGGAACCTCAGTACCACCATCACACGCTGGATCCAGCCCTGGTATCCTTCCAGCCTGATTCTCTAAGGTGGCTGCCTAAGAGGCCTGGACAGGTGTGTGGGGTGGAGAGGACCCGGGAGAAAAAGACCTGAATGAAGGAACTAAACCCAGCACCTCACATGAGCCGCCAGTAGCAGGGATGGGGAGCCTGTCTTCTGCCAAGAGCTACTTGGATATTTATGAAATCCTTTGCAGGTCAGACAAAATCAGCAGGTTAGCAATTAGCACTTAATTGTTGCTGTGGAAAAAAAAGCTCTTTTTGCTTTGGCTGGGCCAGAACCAGTGATTTTAGCCCACTGGCCAGACGACCTCACCCTGCAGTACTAATTCACCCCACTCCCCACTCCGTGCTGTGCAGTGGGTGTTGTGGAAGCAAGAAGGGGGCCCTTCAGTGCACACTAGAGGAGACAGGAAGCCTCGCAGGGGAGGTGAGAACAAGCCCTCCATGATGCTAAGCTTTGCAGGTCAGGCCCTGTGGAGTGGTGATGCTCTCTGTCTAGTCCTTCCAGCCTGGGGTCTTAGGCAAAGCATAGTAACCCTTGTGTTTACTCCTGTGAAGAGGCAGGACATTTGGAGAGCTGGAAAAGTCACTACACATTTTTGCAAAAAAAAAAAAAAAAAAAATTCGACATTCCAAAAGTACCTGTTTTCACTAGACTGTTACAACAACTAGTAAGGTTATAAATGGAAAGGCTTAGCATACTCCATAGAAAAAAATAGTGTGTGGGGGGGAGGGGAGGAGAGAGAGATAGAAATGGAGAGGGGGTGAGGTGGGATTGTGCTTATTTGAAAATAAGAGAAATCTCATTAACAAGGAAGGTGGCTCAGAAAGAAGAGCGCATGTGTGAAGACTTGGGCTCTGGTTCAGGGGCTCTGGCTCATGAACTAGGGTTGGTGATAGATAACATAGTTATCAGGAGAAGCTGGGCTGAAATTCCCAGTCTCCACCTGCAGGGGGAGCTGTGGAGCCGAGCTGCCGGACTCTCCTACTGTCTCTCTTCCTCTCTCTCAGTCTCTTACCTTCTGTTAACTAATAAATAAAGCATTCTTAAAAGAATTCTCTGGGAGTCAGGCGGTGGCGCAGCCGGTTAAGCGCATGTAGTGCAAAGCGCAGGGACCGGCTGAAGGATCCCGGTTTGAGCCCCCCAGCTCCCCACCTGCAGGGCAGTCGCTTCACAGGCAGTGAAGCAGGTCTGCAGGTGTCTATCTTTCTCTCTCCCCTCTCTGTCTTCCCCTCCTCTCTCCATTTCTCTCAGTCCTATCCAACAACGACGTCAATAATAACTATAACAATAAAAAAGCAACAAGGGCAACAAAAGGGAATAAATAAATAAATATTAAAAAATTAAAAGAATTTTCTGGTTCTTCCTTCTAAAATAAATCCTTTCTTTCCCCTTGCCTCCAGGGTTTTCTCTGGGGCTCAGTGCCTGCACTGCGAATCCACTGCTCCTGGAGGCTATTTTTTTTCTGTTTTGTTGCCCTTGTTGTTTATCATTGTTATCGCTGTCATTGTTGGATAGGAGAAATCAAAAGAGACAGAGATAAATCAAAAGAGGAGGGGAAGACAGGGAGGGGAAGATAGACACCTGCAGACTTGCTTCACCACTTGTGAAGCGACCCCCCTGCAGGTGGGGAGCCGGGGCTCAAACCGGCCAACCGGCTGGTCCTTGTGCTTCTCGCCATGTGCGCTTAACCCACTGCGCTACCCGACCTCCGATAAATCTTTTTTTAAATGGAATCTCACTAGCTTCAGCAGGAAGGAATTGTATACGACAGGTATGAAAGGTAGAGGAATGACAGGCAGGAAAGCCCACATCGAGCACCACAGACAGACAGAGACTGAAACTGCAGGAAAAGGCTGCTATGACTGCCCACCTCTGCCTTCTGCCATGACTCACACAACCACAGCCCCTGAGAAGGAAGGGAGTAAGAGACTGGGCAGCTCCTCAACTGGCAAGCATCTGTTAAAGTGGGTGTTCCATTAGCAGGGAGTAAGAACTGATGTCCCCCAATACAGATGGTTCTTTCAAGGAGCTGGGCTCTCAAGAGGACTAAGGGGACACAGAGCACCACAGAGGGAGCTGGGTCAAGAGGTGATTCTTGAAATGGGAAAACACTCATCTGTGAGGTGGCTGGCATGACCTAGTAGAGAGGGCACAAGTGAGGAGGAGGGCAGGGAGGAGGGCAGGGAGGAGGAGAAGGAAGAGGGAAAAACCCTCCAGTTGTGAGTGGGTGACAGGACCTTGTAGAGAGGGCAGACATGAGGGAGAGAAAGAGGAGGAGGAAGAGACGGAAGAGGTTCTTGGGGAGGGGGGAAGCTTGACCAGGAGTTAAATGCTGTCAAGGAAACCAGAAGTGAGAATACAAACACAGATAGATGTGCTACATTTAAATTAAACATTTAATAAAATGAGAAACTCAGTTTCTTGAGCACAGAGCAGATATAAAACATCCCCATCAACAAAAGAAAGTGCTGGCCTAGGGTGTGGGCATGGGGACTAGTGGCCAAGTTCTGGTAGAGGGCAAGGTTGTCAGAGCCGAGGCCAGCATGTTGGGAATCTCATCGGTGTGTGATTTGAACATGTGAAGACTCAACGCAGGGAAGGGGTTGGAGAGAGCGAAGGGGAGACAAGCACTGAAATAGCCACAGTGGGTCACAGTGACCTGGGGCCAAATGTCGAACATCAGAGCTGCGTGTTCTGTGGAGACCAGGTGAACAACACGGAGGAAGCAGAGAAGCCCACCCCCTTTACCCTCCACCCCCCAGGACAGAGCCCAGCCCACTGCTGAGGGCTTCAAGGACAGAGCCCAGTGTGAGTGGGGAGGCTGAGGGAAGGGAGTCTTCTCAGAGGAAGCAGATGTGAGGGGAGAGAAGATTTCACCACTACTGATGGTTGTGAGGCTGGCAGAGGGGGGCCAGAAAAGAGGTGGGGTGTTAGGTGGGGACCAACTTCCCACGGAGGAGAAAGACTTGAGGAGTCTTGTTCTTGTGGAGATGGACATTGGTGATGACAAGGGACATGGTGGACTTTGTCCTGGTGGTCACAAGGCAGGAAGTTAGGGATCTGGGGGTCTTGATAGAAGCTGGGCCAGTTGTGGGGCTCCCCTTTGAATCTGGAAGCATGAGAGAAGCCCTACACTGAGCCTTCTCTGGTCACTGACTGCTGGCAACCTCACTTAATCTTTACAACACTACTCAGTGGGAGCTGTTGTTATTCTGGCTTTGCAGAGAAAGATACTTTCAGAAAGGCCATTGGGGTGTAAAACCTACAGGACTGAGAGCTTTCTGGCTGAATTGGGGCTTCATTGTCATCACCATGGAGTCTGGGTGTGAGAAAGGAAGCCGGGAAGAGGAAGTGGGTTCCACTCTAACAGGGTTGGAGCTGGCGGAGCACGCAGGGGGCAGCGACAAGTGGAAATGGGCCTGGCTGTCCCCAACCTGTCCCCAGGAAGTGTCTTCCCACTGCAGAGGGAACTGAATTGTTTTCTAGAAGTGAGAAACAAGAGGAGATTAGAAATAAATTTCAATTTAGGGACTGGAGAGAACCCCAGCTGCTGCTCTCCAACTACCCGTACATCTTCTCACTCTCCTGGTCTCTCCAAGGCTGGTTTAAAGGTTGGGCTTTTGAAATATTGTTTTAACAGTGACCTCTAGTGTTACACAGAGCTCACTACTCTCACTTCACTTAACTGTTAGAACACACAGTGACTGCAGTTAATAACACTATTACATACTGAAAAGTCGTCACGAGAGCACATCTTACAAATCACCAGAAAAGTAAGTGTGTGTGTGTGTGTGTGTGTGTGTGTGTGTGTGTGTGTGTGTGTGAGAGAGAGAGAGAGAGAGAGAGACCTGCAGCACTAGCTCCACCACACCTGAAGCTGTCCCCCTGCAAGTGGGGACTAGAGGCTTGAACCTTAGCAATAACCCTAGTGGCAACTTTAAAAAATGATATAGATGTGAAACTCCAGCCCGGACCATTGTACATTAAGTGTTTTTCAGTTACAACCAGAGACGGAAGTTACCAGCCTTAGTAGCACGGTCTAAATGCATGGCACATGTCTGACTAGCCTTGCAATTGACTCCCATGGAAACTTAGCCACACCCTAGTGTCTGTGGGTGCAGACGGGTGGATCCATCAGCTTAACCCCGTCTCTCTCTTTACCATCCACTCTGCCTCCAGGGAGACTCACCACTGCCTCAGGCTGCTTGTACCCCGCATTTCAGAGAAGGAGCTGAAGCCAAGAACACTGCAGACCTCGCAAACAGATGCAAACACATGTCAGTTTCCTCTTAGCCTTCCTCCCGCTTCTGCAATTCCTACACAAGATGTATTGCATCCTTGGAAGTGGCCTTTCATCCCCGGTTCCCCGCTAGCATCTTGCTGGGGTCTAATACATCATCATGCGAGCCAGACAGATGCATCCTGTTGAGTGGAGTTGGCCGGGAAATTAACTTATGCTAAACGGCTGCCTGCCTGGGATTGTCAACTCTATCATCTTCATCTGCCTCCCTTCTCCTCTCTCAGACATTTCATTTCACCGGGGCTGACATTTCATTTCATTCTCAATACCGTTTCATCTCCTGGCAATGTGGGAAATGTTTCAGGGCACAGAATTCTCACTGACCCTTCTGAAACTGACAAGGATATGCGTGTGTCCCCAACAATTTCAGTAACACAGAGCTGCCTGCTTTCTTTCCTGTCCCCTCCAGGCTTATCCACACACCAAGGGGGGCTGAATTATTTTTGAAAAGGACTCTGAGAAAGTCAGTTGTCAGGACAGCAAGATAGCTCATGTGGGAAGGCTTCCTGCCGGTCACACAAAACCCAGGTTTGAACCCACCTCCTACCTCAAGTGGGGAAGCTGCCGTGCCTTTCCCTCTGTTTCTTTTTCTTTCTCTCTCTGTATGTGTCTCTGTCTCTAGCAGGGACAGAAAAGGCAGAGAGGCAGAGGGAAGGAATGAGAGAGACCACAGCAGCCAGGCTTCCTTCAGTACAGTGGGGGCTGGGCTTGAAGCTAGGTCGTGCACCAGGCAAAGCAGTACTCTCCCCAAGTGAGCTATTTTCTTTCTGTCTGAAAAAGTTGGTCTAGAAGAGTGAGGTCCCAGTGATGAAAAGTAAATAAAAATTAAGTTGTTGGATATGTGTCTATAACATGCACATGTACATATGGCAGAGATACTCATTTTTCTGATTAAAAAAAATCCTTAAAAAGAACATCTCATGGAGCCAGGTAGTGGCGCACCTGGCTGAGTGCACATGTTACAGTGCACAAGGACCCAAGTTTGAGCCCCCGACTCCCACCTGCGGGGGAAAAGGTTTGCAAGTGGTAAAGCAGATCTGCAGGTGTCTCTCTATTTCTCTCCCTCTCTATCTCCCCATCTCCTCTGAATTTCTGGCTATCTCTATCCAATAAATAAATGAAGATAATAAAAAAAATTTTTTAAAAGACTATCTCACTGTGCACAGCCCTGCCCTGGACTTGCCCCCCCCCCACACACACACACCGGACACGTCAAGAATAAGCTGTCGTGTGTTTCCACAGGAGCTGGGGGTCGTGGTGGTGGTAGAGATCACTCTGGAATCACAAATCAATAGACCTTGTGTGACCTTGGATGACCTGAGTCACTTTAGGAACTTGTGGTCACATTGTGCTTTGTGGTCAACAGAGAGATACCAAGAGAGTAGAAATCATAACAGCACTGGCTATGCAGTTCTGCTGAGGAGGACTTGGCTCATCCCAAGGAGATCGACAGAGCAGTGGCCTATATGCAGTGGGGCTCAGAACCCTCGGATTCTGGGCAGGCTGGGAACCTTCCTCAGCGCCTCCCTTGTTTCCTCATGTGCTGGTCTTCGGCTTCCCATAAACAAACGCTTCATGAGTCCTGAAGTGACAGCAGTGGAGGCTGTGGCAATGTTAGCCAGAGGACTGAGGGGTTGTTTTACAAAAAGAACCTTTTTTTATTGGTTTAATATTATATGATTATAGCAGTACAGTTTCACACTTAATTCTAGGAGTGTGTATGTATACACGTCACCAAAGTTCCAGGGCCATGACACATACTAGAACCTCCCTTCTCCCTGACCTCCCACCCCCTCTCAGGTTCCCTCCTGTAGTCACCCTAGTTTCCACAGAGCCTAGCATCAGTCTGCCTATTCTTATTTTGAAAGATTGTTTGTTTGAGTGATCTACCATCTACATATGTGAGAGAACCGTCTGGAAATTGTTCCTTTCTTCTTAGTTCATTGAGTGGTTATCACTGAGAGAGAGGATAAGGGCACAGAACATGGGTGGTGAGTGAGGTGTGAGACCACACCCCTATGACCTTGTAGTCCTGTAAACCACTATTAAATGACTAGCAAAAAAAAGTTTAATGGTATTTTTAAAAACTAATCATACAAGCCTAGTTTAAGTGGGGTTGTAAGTCTTCATAATTTGCTTCTGGGCGGTGAGGAGTGAAACTCATGTTGAGCTTGTCACTAAGGAGACCTCCTGCACACACACCTGCTTTGTCCTGTGATAATGTCACATGAGACCAAAGCCCTGGGAAGTACAATCGCTCTCTGCTCCTTCTAAGTCACCTAGCTCCCGCTGGGACAAGAAACAAGAAGTGACAGGAGGCAGACGGCTTTCCAGCCACCCCTCCACATGCCGGGCCTAGTACACGCCTCTCCCAGAATATCCTAGGTGACCTCAGCACTCTCTTGGCCTCTGGAATGTCTTCCTAAAGCCTCTCACTCAGCAGACCCTCAGCGCAGGAAAGCACACATTGTAGCCTTTATCTCCATAGCTGGAGGCAGCATTGCTGTCCGCTCTGAGTCTTAGTGGAGCTGGGAAAATAGCCCACTTGAATAGTGCACAGCTTTGCTGGGTTCAAGCTCAGCCTCTGTCTAGTTGAAGTACTTTCACTCTCTGTCTCTCTGCCTCCTCTCTCTCTCTCTCTTTCTCCCTATATAAATCAGGGTCCAGGTAGTGGCATACCCAGTTGAGCATACATGTTATAATGTGGAAGGCCCTGGGTTCAAGCCCCAGCCTCAGCCTAGAGGGGGAAAGCTTTGCAAGTGGTGAAGCAATGCTGCAGGTGTCTCTCTGTCTCTCCCTATTTCTCAATTTCTGTCTCTATCCAATAAATAAATAAATATAATACATTTTCTAAATAATTTTTAAGAAATCTTTTGGCCTCATTTTGGTGGGGCTTTACACAATCAAGGCCAGAGATCTTAAGTTTTCACTAAGATACTACCTTCCCTCAGGGAGTCTGTGAGCCCCTACACATGTACCCTTCCCTGGTATCAGACACCAGGATGTAGCAAGTGGGCAGAAGGCAAGACTTTGCCTGTGGTGGAGCCATGCTATGGTGTCTCTTCTGTCTGCCTCTTCATCTTTCTTGGTCTCTCTCCCACCCACGTCTCTTTATTTTTAAATCAGATTTTTAAATTTTTTTAAATATTTATTTTCCCTGTTGTTGCCCTGTTTATTATTATTATTGTTATTGTCATTGATGTTGCCATGGTTGGATAGGACAGACAGAAATGGAGAGTGCTTAACCTGCTGCGCTACTGCCTGACTCCCTTTTAATCAGATTTTTAAGAAATATTTATTTATTCCCTTTTGTTGCCCTTGTTATTTTTTATTGTTGCTGTAGTTATTATCGTTGATGTTATTGATGTCATTGTTGTTGGATAGGACAGAGAGAAATGGAGAGAGGAGGGGAAGACAGAAAGGGGAGAGAAAGACACCTGCAGACCTGCTTCACCACTTGTGAAGCGACTCCCCTGCAGGTAGGGAGCAGGGGTCCTTGTGCTTTGCGCCCCGTGTACTTAACCTACTGCACTCCTGCCCAAGTCTCTCTCTTGTCTCTTTCTAACTGAAATTAGAAGGAAGCAGTGGAATCATCAGGTAGGAAATCCTGGCTTTTAACTACTCTGTACCCCAACCACCCCACCACACTCCCACCCTACAAGAACAAAGCAGAGCAGAGTCTCAGGCTAATATTTTAATCTTAGGGACAGTTCTCCCAGCTCTGAAATAGTTTGACAAATAACAGTGGTGTGATTACACTGCTATTTTCTTTGCTCCCAAAACAGATAACACATCATTGCTGAGAGGTGAGCTTGGGGACGAGATTCCAGTCATTTCTGATGCTTCACTCAGTGATAATATGGGAGAGTGTTGAAACACGCAAGCCCTGGGTGTGGAGATTCAGCCAGGAACTAATTCTGAACTCCCAGGTCAGCTTCTAGAGGGTTCAGGGCTTCAGATGGGTCTGTTTATGAATTGGGTCTGGCAAGGAGTGCTCATTCCTTGCAAAAATACCCCCAGCAAGCTATTAAAAATAAGATTTGAAGAAGACAGCTAAGAATATCATGCTAGAGGAATACAAGTTGCCGAATCCAAGCACGGGCTTAGAAACAGATTTCTATTACAGTTTATGCTTATTGGTAACATGAAAGGGCTTTTTAAAAAAGGGTCAGGGGCTGGGAGATAGCTTACCTACTAGAGCGCACAACCCGGGTTCAAGACCTCGATCCCCACCTGCAGGTGGAGAGCTTCATAAGTGATGAAGCAGTGCTGCAGTTCTCTCTCTCTCTCTCTCTTGCTCTCTCTCTTTCCATCTTCTCACTCAAATTCTGTTTCTATTTTTTTTTATATTTATTTTCCCTTTTGTTGCCTTTGTTGGTTTTCTTTTTTTTTAATTTCTTTATTGGGGAATTAATGTTTTACATTCAACAGTAAATACAATAGTTTGTAACATTCCCCAGTTTCCCATTTAACATTAATAGTTTGTAACATTCCCCAGTTTCCCATTTAACAATACAACCCCCACTATGTCATTTATCATCCTTCATGGACCTGTATTCTCCCCACCCACCCCAGAGTCTTTTACTTTGGTGCGATATGCCAATTCCATTTTGGGTTCTACTTCTGTTTTCTTTTCTGCTCTTGTTTTTCAACTTCTACCTGAGAGTGAGATCATCCCATATTCATCCTTCTGTTTCTGACTTATTTCACTCAACATGATTTTTTCAATGTCCATCCAAGATGGGCTGAAAACGGTGAAGTCACCATTTTGTACAGCTGAGTAGTATTCCATTGTGTATATATACCACAACTTGCTCAGCCACTCATCTGTTGTTGGACACCTGGGTTGCTTCCGCCCTTGTTGGTTTTCATTGTTGTTGTAGTTATTATTGTTGTTGCTGTTGATGTCGTCATTGTTAGATAGGACAGAGAGAAATGGAGAGAGGAGGGGAAGACAGTGAGGGGGAGAGCAAGATAGACACCTGCAGACCTGCTTCACCACCTGTGAAGCGACTCCCCTGCAGGTGGGGAGCCTGCGGCATGATCCTTACGCCGGTCTTTGCGCTTTGCGCCATGTGCACTTAACCTGCTACACTACAGCTGGGCTCCCTTGTTTCTATTTTTTTAAAAAGGTGGGAGGTGGGGGGGGGGGAATGGCCACTGGGAGGAGTGGATTTGTTGTACAAACACCCAGCTCCAGTGAAACCCTGATGGTAAATAAATAAATAAATAAAGCAGGGCTTCCAGTAATGACTGTCCTGAGAATTTAAGCAAACTTTACTTATGTTTGTGGTGCCAAGCTCCAAACACGCATGAGTCCACCACTCCTGAGTTTGCTTCAGATTGAGAATGGGGGGGTGGAGAGACACCACAGCACTATCCCACCACCCATGGAGTCCCTTGGTGTCATCCGTAATGCTCTCTTGTGGTGCCAGGCTCATACTCAGGGCCTTGAGATGGTAAAACATAGGCTCTGTTGGGTGGATCACCTCCCAGCCCTGAAGCAAACGTCACTTTTCTCTCATTTTCTAGAGAAAACTAAGGTGACCTCTGCCGTTTCCAAGAAGAATGTTCATCAAAAGAGAATTAATTAAAAACAGACCTGATTCTGCAAGCCAGAGGGGCTCTTCCAAATTACCTTGATTCCAAGTACATTGTCAACATTAGTGCATTTCCCACTGATTTCAACATAAACAAACAGAACCCCCCCTTCTGCCTTTAAGTCTCAAATTAAAAAACAAAAACAAGCAATCAAAACAAAAACACCTCGCAGGTTGGGCCATGGAGGAAACTTTGGTGTTGTGATATCTTTCCCTCTTTTTAAAAAAATTATTTATTTACTTATTTATGTGTTTAATATAGAGAACCAGAGTGCCACTCTGGTATGTGCGATAGCAGGGATCAAATTCGGGACTTCATGCTTGAGAGTTCAGCACTTTTTTTTTTTTGAAATTTTTATTTATTTATTCCCTTTTGTTGCCCTTGTTGTTTTTATTGTAATCGTTGTTGGATAGGACAGAGAGAAATGGAGAGAGGAGAGGAAGACAGAGGGGGAAGAAAGATAGACACCTGCAGACCTGCTTCACCACCTGTGAAACGACTTGCCTGCAGGTGGGAAGCCAGGGGCTCAAACCAGGATCCTTACGCTGGTCCTTGCACTTTCGAGCCACCTGTGCTTAACCCGCTGCACTACTGCCTGACTCCCGAGTTCAGCGCTTTTATCCACTGCATCACCACAGCACTGTGGTCTCTATCTGAAAAGGTCATTCTTGATTGGTAAAGTTCAGTGACAAAGGAAGAGAGAGAAAGAGAAAGGAGAGAGAAAGAGTGTGTGTGTGTGAGAGAGAGAGAGAGTGAGAGTGTGTGTGTGTGTGTGTGTGTGTGTGTGTGTGTGTGAGAGAGAGAGAGAGAGAGAGAGAGAGAGAGAGAGAGAATCTCCTAGATAGTATTTATTCAAAGCCTATAACATAAGGGAATTTCCAGAGTGACCTTAAGTGCCTAGCCCATCTAGGGTCCTGGCTGGCATGGGGCTGTTAGGTCATGAAACCGCCTGAGACTTTTGGTTTGCTGATTCAATGCTCTTCTTGCCCTTGAGGTTCCACCAAAATCACCAGAAAATCACATCTTCCCACTTCTCGGACCTGACTCCAGGCAGTTAACTGTACACTTAATGAAATCAGGCCTCCTTCAAATCAGGCCTCCTTGAAACTGCTCAGTGATGTTTTTGGAACACATGCTAATGAAAGAAAATGATAATAGTAAAAATAACAATAATCAAGTGGCCTGGATTGTGGAAGAAGTCCTTCCAGAAAATTCTAGTCCAAAGCCCTCTTTCTATCCCAGCATGGGACACTGTGGGCGGAAGTCAGTTCTGAAGAAGCCTGGCTTCTTGCAAATTACCCAAGGGCTGGAGCACAGTGAGAAGAAAAGTAGGTTTCTGGAGACAGTGACTTCAGCCCGGCACCTGTCCTGTGCCCATCAGTGACATCTCAGCTAAGGACAGTGACCACCCCAGTGACAGCAATGGAATGTGAAGAAGACAGCAAAGTGAGCTAAAAATATTTCCTCTCTCTCTGCTGCTAAGGATAGCAAATGATCAAAGACCGAAGAAAAGGTCCACAACTAAAAATTTGAGAGCCTTTTCTGATATGTGTCACATGGTCTGAAATAGCCGTTGATTCTCCTGCTCCACACCAGAGCCCCAGATGTCCTATGGAGCTACACACCTACTTACTAGGCAGGACAGAGAGTGGGAGAGTCAAGATTAGGAGATTAGAAAACCTTTTGTTCATTTTTTTCTTTAACAGAGCACTATTCTGCTCTAGTTCATGGTGGTGGGGGGACTGAACCTGAGACCCTGGAGCCTCAGGGCAGGAAAGTCTCTTTGCATAGCCATTATGATATCTCCCCACCCCTTTTGTTCATTTTTCATTGAATTGTTTTTCATTGAATTTACTGTTTGGCGACAAGAGCAGCACTCAGCTGGAATTAGGGGCCACAGTCGGCACCAAGCAGTCTTCGAAACACACACTTCTTTTTTCTCCTTTGCTCTGCTCTTTTCTTTTTCCTCAATACTTTTTCTAAAGAAGACAGAAATAGGGGGAGTCGGGTGGTAGCGCAGCAGGTTAAGCGCACCTGGCATGAAGCGCAAGGATCTGGCGTAAGGATCCCAGTTGAGCCTCCGGCTCCCCACCTGCAGGGGAGTTACTTCACAGGCGGTTAAAGCAGTTCTGTAGGTGTTTATTTTCTCTCCTCCTCTCTGTCTTCCCCTCCTCTCTCCATTTCTCTCTGTCCTGTCTAACAACGACAACATCAATAATAACAACAATAGCAACTACAACAATAATGAAAAACAACAAGGGCAAGAAAAGAGAAAATAAATAAATATAAAAAAATTATATATATAAAAAAAGAAGACAGAAATAGAAAGGAAACAAAAAGAGAGGCCTGCACCACTGCTCCACTACTCATGAGACCCCCGCCCCCGCCATAGATGGGGACCGAGGACTTGGCAGTGGGTCCTTGAGCTCTACAGTGTATATGCTTGACTGGTGAGCCACTGCCAAGGCCTCAGAATCCACATTGATTTTACCACTCCCCCAAATGTGTTTTCAACTTTTTCTTAGTCCTTTTTGTTTGTTTGTTTGTTTGTTTAGAGGCAGGTAGAGAGACAGAGAAAGAGTGAAGTAGACCACCGCACTGGCAGTAGGGGGAAGTTTCAAACTGGGTGGGTGGGAACAGGCCCACTCCAGTTAAGCGCACACATATTACCAAGCACAAGAACCCAGGTTCGAGCCTCACTTCCCACCTGCAGGGGGGACACTTCATGAGTGGTGTCTCTATTCTTTCTCTCTCTTCTTTAAAATTTTAAATTGTCTTCATTTATTTATTGAATAGAGACAGCCAGAAATCAAAAAGGAGGGAGAGAGGGAGAGAGAGAGATGCTTGCAGCACTGCTTCACTACTTGCAAAGCTTTCCCCCTGCAGGTGGGGACGGGGGGCTCAAACCCGGGTCCTTGCACACTGTAACGTGTGCTCAGCCAGGTGCGCCACTGCCCACCCCTGTCCTTTCTCAATTTCTTTCTATCGAATGAAAATGGGGGGGAAGAATGGCCACCAGGAGCATGGATTCATAGTACCATCATGAAGCCCCAGCAATAACCCTGGTGGCAAATAAATATTAAAATTTTTTCTTTAACTTTGATAGTACAGAGAGAAGTGAAAGAGGAGGAGGGGAGAGAGAGAGAGAGACTGCAGCACTTCTTCACCGTTCATGACTTCCCTTTGCCTGTGGGGACCAGATGCTTGAACCCAGGTCATCGTCATGGTAACATGGTCACTCTACCTGTGTGCACCACTGCACAGCCCCTGCAGCTCCCATCTTAAAGCACAGAGCTGTACAGTGGACCAATAGTATTGCAGGGGTTTATTCTCCATAGGATGCTGATTCCCAGTGAGACCAGTTGGCAGCACCGGCTCTACTTAATCCAAGCTGCCCCAAGGAAAACCACATGTGGAAACAGAATGGGGTGGGTGGGGGGGTGTATTTTCAGCCCACGCTCCCTCCTTACATATTCTGACCATCTCTTTTATGAAGACATGGCACTAAGGAAGTCAAGGATACTGATAGCCTGCTGATCTTTCTGTTTTTGTTTGCTTGTTTTTGGTAAACAGGGATGACCTGCGGCATGACCGTATCTCCGTGTGCCATATATACACCCCTTCCTTCCAGGTTACAATGTTTATGACTGGCATAAAGGAAGCGGCTTCTGCATAATAGGGGTGTGTGGACCAGGAGGAGTAGGCGTCAGTTACAGGGACTCGGATAAGCTCAGTTTCGGTCCGGTCCCAAATCCAAGAATGGGATGTTTTCCTTCCTCACCCCCACATGTCCCCAGGTGTCCTGGGCCCACCTGCCCTTACCTGAGCTGTTAGAGTAGGATGCTCACAGGGGCATGTGGGCAAACTCTGGGGACAAGACTGGTGTCACAGAGAGGATGGGGAGTCATGGAAGCCAGTGTTCCTTCCTGTGGGGACCTGGACAGAGATGGAGCCACCCTGGTCCCCACATTCCTGACCTTCACATAGCAATGGCTCTCTCAGGGACCTTGACAGTAATCTTATTGTGAGACTCCATCCATCTCTCGGCTCTCTAGGACTTTCTCTTTCCTCCCCACACCTGCAGGAAGCCCTTTTCTTTCTTTTATTATTATTTTTTTTTCTTGACACCAGGGCTATCATTGGGGCTCGGTGCCAGCACCAGAAATCCACACATCTCCTAGCAGCCATTGTCTTTCCTTATTACATTTTCTTTCTATTTTATTTGATACGACAGAAATTGAGAAAGGATTGGAGATAGAGAAGGAAAGAAGATAGACTCATGCAGACTCACTTCACTGCTCATGAAGTATCCCCCTTCAGCTGGGGAGTAGACACTCGAACCTGGGTCCTTGTGCATGTGATGTGTGTGCTTAACTCGGTGCCCCAATGCCTGGCCCCCAGAAAGGCTTTTTTCATCTTGGAAGAGGACTTCACCTTCCTTGGACTCTACTTCCTCGCAAATACTTCATGTTCTGAGCCCTGTCACAGGTCTCCCCTGTTGTCTGAAGGAACAATGTTTCTAGGTGACCCACTATAAGCCAAGAATAGCATGTGAAGAGAATCCCCTCTGAGTAGCTAATCAGACAAGATAACCTTGAACCTCCTTGCATTTTTGTACATGATGTCTAGTAGAATAACTGAATCTAGTGATCAATGACTAAATTTGGAAGAAAAAAAGACAGTTGAAATGCCACAGTTTAAGTAGCTGTAAACAGACATCATAAAGTAAATATGCATTTTATGAGATAGAGAGACAAAGTGAAAAAGACCACAGGACTGAAACTTCCTTGAGCACAGTGGGGATAAGACTCAAATCTGAGTGGCACACATGGCAAAGTGTGTACTATCCAAGTGCTTTCCTAAGAGTCTTAACTGAAGATTTTAGAATCAGGGTAAGGCCAGATTAATGACTGCTCTCCTATGAAGTGAGACATGAGCCTTTTTTCAAGCCTACTATTGGATGACTTTACAATACATATATATAAGAAATTAATATAGTTACAATGAACATGGTTGGGTTTTGCTTGTTGTGAGCTGATACGTTACCTTAACTTATTTGATCTGAATTGCCTTGGTTAAAAAATAATAATAATAATAATAATAAACAACAACACTCACTATACAAACAGCATGGAATTCTCATATATTCACTTCAGACTGTGAGGGTGGGTCAAATATCTCTGGAAAGCACTCCAGGAGCTGAGAGATGCAGTTCTGGATCTTCTGGGGGGAGTGGTGACACCGACAGGCAGTGACATGAAACGGTCCTCATCCCTCTGCTGAGTTATCTGTGTTGCAACACAGAAAATGAGGTGTGGTGACAGCAGACAACAGGCAGTGACTTTGCATTAACAAGAAGGAGAGTTCGGTGACACACAAAGTGGAAGTTGAGCAAACAAAACGAAGGCTTGGTTTTTCTTCCTGACTTGGAAACAAGACTGCCTGTGACTTGTCCATCTGCACTATAATTGAGCAAATATTTAATCACATGGACAGTCTGCTTGCATTTAACAGGTACCATTGGAAAGCTAGCAATGACCTCCGCATACAATGTGTCCTGGAGCCCCGCTTCTCTGGAGACTTGCCCCAATAGGGAAAGAGAGAGACAGGCTGGGAGTATAGATCGACCTGCCAATGCCCATGTTCAGTGGAGAAGCAATTATAGAAGCCAAACCTTCGGGGGTGGGGCCGTGGCGCAGTGGGTTAAGCACACATGGCGCAAAGCGCAGGGACAGACGTAAGGATCCCGGTTCTAGCCCCAGGCTCCCCACCTGCAGGAGAATCGTTTCACAGCGGTGAAGCAGGTCTGCAGGTGTCTATTTTTCTCTCCCCCTCTCTGTCTTCCCCTCCTTTCTCCATTTCTCTCTGTCCTATCCAACAATGAACAACATCAACAATGGTAATAATGATAACCACAACGAGACTACAACAAGGGCAATAAAAAGGGGGAAAAATGGCCTCCAGGAGCAGTGGATTCATGGTGCAGGCACCGAGCCCAGCAATAACCCTGGAGGAAAAAAAAAAAAGCCAAACCTTCCACCTTCTGCACCCCATAATGACCCTGGTTCCATACTCCCAGAGGGATAAAGAATAGGAAAGCTATCAGGGGAGGGGAGGGGATACGGAGTTCTGGTGGTGGGAATTGTGTGAAGTTGTACCTCTCTTATCCTATGGTTTTTGTCAGTGTTTCCTTTTTATAAATAATTTTTAAAATAAAAAAAATAGTATCCCAGAAAACAAACAAAAACCCACCATGATCCCGATATTTGATGACTACTAACAAATAAGCATAAGTTGTAGGTGGCACAAAGTGCAAGGACCGGTGTAAGAATCCCAGTTTGAGCCCCCACTCCCCACCTGCAGGGGAGTCGATTCACAAGTGGTGAAGCAGGTCTGCAAGTGTCTCTCTTTCTCTTCCCCTCTCTGTTTTCTTCTCTCTCCACTTTTCTCTGTCCTATCAACAACGACATCATTAACAACAACAATAAAACAACAAGGGCAACAAAAGGGAATAAATAAATAAATGTTTATATAAAAAATAAGCATAAGTCAAGTATAGTTGCATCCTTTTGATTTGGCTGATATGTTACTAAGGGTTTTCTGTTCAAGATAACTGATGTCTCTGAACTTCAACTGAGCTAATCCATGAAGGTAGACGAAGACTTTATAGCACGATAAACCAGCAACTCTGGCTTTTCACCAAGTCAATACCAAGTTATAGCTCCTATATAACTTGGCAGGAAGTTTTCTAGCCTTGTGGCAATAGTGCGATGTTCAAGAGAAGAGTCAGGGGAAGAACTTCTGGTTCTAAAGGTTGCAAAAGACAAAGAGGAAATATCTACTTCAGTGCAGGAGAGCCAATTTGCATACACACACACACACACACACACACACACGTAAAAGAAGTTTAGTCTTTGGTGTTTCATCCAATAGACACATGTATATTTAATCACTTCTCTTTCTTTTTTTAAATAATTTTTTTTTAATATTTATTTTATTTATTTATTCCCTTTTGTTGCCCTTGTTGTTTTATTGTTATAGTTATTATCGTTGTTGTCGTTGTTGGATAGGACAGAGAGAAATGGAGAGAGGGAGGGGAAGACAGAGAGGAGGAGAGAAAGATAGACACTTGCAGACCTGCTTCACCGCCTGTGAAGCGACTCCCCTGCAGGTGGGGAGCCGGGGTTCGAACCGGGATCCTTATGCCGGTCCTTGTGCTTTGCGCCACCTGCGCTTAGCCCGCTGCACTACAGCCCGACTCCCTCACTTCTCTTTCTTAAGAAAAATAAATAAATAACTTGGGTGTGCAAAAGCACATATCTAAGACTATGGGTGTGATCTCTAGAATTGTCCCCTCCTAGAAAATAGAAAAAAATCTAAAAATATTCAAATAGCTTTTAGTCTTTTGTTTCTGTTTGAAGCTATTCTAGAGTATTAGAAATTTGTGTCTACATTTGGAAACATGAAAAGCTCTAAAAACGTATCAGTAATCTATTTGGTGGTAAAGGTAACCTGACATGAACTTCTTTAGTAGTATTAATTATGAAACTATTAATAACAGTGTTTTATATGAGTGTCACTACAAGATTATTAATGCTTCATTGTGGGATGATACCCTAGGTCTCCCTCCCAAGGGTGTTATATAAATGGAAAACATATCTATATATATTGTTGTATGTGTAAGTATACACACACACACACACACACACACACATACTTCCTTCAGATTTGAACAACTCTGAAATCTGAAATACATGCTTCCAAGATTTTGGAAAAGAACCTGTATACACTGGAAAAAAAAAATCATAATCCTTATGCTGCTAAGATACATTTAGCTCATACATAGTAGATTTTGAAATCAGATTTCCCAGGTTTGATTGCTAGTAGTCATTTATAAACTTTAGCTATATTAAAATGTCTCCACATAAAATGAAGATGCTAATAGTTTGGTGTGCACTTGTCCTACTTTGCTCTGAAACAAACTTTTTTTATTTTTACTACTACCAGGGTTATCACTGAGACTTGGTGCCTGCACTCCAAGTCCACTCCTGGTAGCCATTTCCCCACTCTTTTTTCTTTCTAATTTTCATTAGCTAGAACTGAGAGAAATTGAGAGTGGATGGGGAAGAGAGAGAGGGGGAGAGAAAGATAGATACCTGTAGCTCTGCTTCACTGCTTGTGAAGTGAGCCCCCTGCAGGTGGGGAGCAGGGACTTGAACCCAGGTCTTTGTAATTGGTAATATGTGCTCTTAACCAGGTATACCACTCACTACCTGGCTGCTGAACCAAACTTTTCACTAGATGTTCAGTAGCTAATGGTAGTGGAACAACATTCCAAATTCAATATAAGATGTGTTGCTTGGTAAAGTAAAAAAATAATAAATTTCCAAAACAGTAGAAAATTACAAGACAAGAACAATGAGAATGATGCAACATTTAATTGAAATCTGGTGAGTTATAAGTAAAAATAATTGTTTTGAAGGAACAAGTGACACTCATTCCTAACTTTGTACTGACAGTCTAGAGAAGATAAATAACAAGGTATGCAGTAGTGATTGTTCTAGGAAAAGTGAATTAAACATCTTTTTTTTCTGAAAATTTCATATATATATATATATATATATTAAGCTACAAAGGAGAGTGCACATTTAACTTTTAATTAGAATCTGCAGGCATCTTTTCTTACTCTTTACAGTAGCTTTGTCTTATTCTGTCATGTATCTATCTAGCATAGTGTAAAAAGTGGATCATGCCATATGGGAAGGGTGTAAGCACTGTAGCACTTTGGAAATGTTATGGTTGTTTTTAAATATTTCCACTTGAACACCACAGAGCTTCTGTGACCAAACGTCCCTGCATTTCCTTACTGACTGTTCTCAGGAGAGATCCTGTGAATAGAACTATCAGCGTAGATCCTCTGAAACACTTCACTGCAGGGCCCCATAAACTGGAGAGAATCAGCACTTTCTCAGCTGGAGTCCATGGCAGAAGCACTGTGGTATACAGTGAGAGGAATCCAGGACCAGGTGACAGGGAACTTCTACTGCCTTTGAGTTTTGGCTCTAAGATTTCAGCCAAGTCACCTTCTAAGTTTTAATTCCTTCATTTGTTTAAAAAAAAAAAAATAGGGCTAATACTCTTATGTAGTAGTCCTGATGTCACAGACTGTGTGGAATACTACATAAAAATGTCTGATATCAAAATGGTAGGAGGCAGAGAAAGAGAAAAAAAATGACTGAAGGTTGGATTCAAGCCAGGTACTTTAGTTACAGATGAGGCTCAGAGAGCTGTCTTAGGTCCATGGTTTGGCACATTCAAATGTTAAGTCAAGCTATTAATAAAGACATCTTTAATTAAATTTAAATAGCCTGCTTTTTCTAAAAGAAACATTTTTCAATTTAATAATTCTTTTTTTAAAATTTAATACATTCTTAAAGCTTACTGCTTAATCTCAAAAGCAGAGTAACCAGCCGAGAGAAATAAACATAGTTTTATAAATATCTCTTTCCAAATGTTTTTAATTAGCAGGCTAATAATAATCCATAGTAAAAATAATCTGCGTAATGTCTTCTGTTTTTCCAAAAGACTTTTCAGTACATGTAAGAGCAAAACAGGCACCAAAATACTTTCCAAAGATGAGTCTAAATTAGTTCTAACATATTAGATAAGCCCATTATTTAGAATTTAACTACAAAAATGTCTGACACATTGTTTATCCTTCTTTTGTTGAAAGGCTACTTTATGAATAGAGAGTAAATAAGTGCAAACAATACTTTAAAGAAGTCTGTAGACAAAACTTCCTCCAACAGAGACTTAATCCAAAATGTTACCCACAGATTTGAAAAAAAGTACTAAATACACTGAAGCATACTGAAAGAAGTTTTTTCAGAAAATAAAATACAAAATCAAGAAAGTGATTAAATGTTATAAATGCTTCAGCTGTTAAAATTCAAACTCTAAGAAGCATATACATTTAATCTATGTATTTACTTTGAAGAGTAATTTTATTGAAATATACATGTATCATAAAAGCTTAATAAAGGTTTCAACAATATTTGTCTATTAAACACACACACAAAAAATATTTAGGAAGAATCTGTATTACCTTTTGGTTACATGTGATAAAAACTGCTATAGTCATACTGTGTCATTTGACTTTACAGACTTAGTAACCTGAAGGTAGTGACTTGCATACTTTTAATCATTTTGGTATAAGTTAGATTTTGTTTTTAGTAGTTTCATATAATTTTTTATTAGAATTATTAGTTGGTTGTGAAATGTAAAGGTAAAATTAATATTTGATACTTTAGAGTCTCAGAACATGTCTTTATCAAAATAAATAAGCAATATTTTGCTTCCTAGATGAGGTAGATAAATGGAAATATTCTAGAATATGATCAAAACTTCAAAAGGAAAAAAATGGCAATCACCAATTCAACCAGTATGAATTAAATACCTGAAGAATGTTTTTTTACTTCTGAAATCTACACTATATGCTTCAAGTATAAGGTCTCTAAAACACATATGCTACTCTGAAGAACCTTGGTAAAAGAAAAGTCTTATTTTTCTTTTACTCCATCATTATTTAGTCTACCCCGGGGGAACTTATCCAGACTAGAAGCATTTTCAGTTATAAATTATTTTTTGCTTCACGTTTTTTTTCTTCATTATTTTCCCTTTACATGACCTAGATGGTGAAAAGACACCAGAAAAATCTATTATGATGTTGTAGATTGACATAATCTACAACAAATAATTATTTTGATAAAGAGTTAATGAAAATCTCCAGGTCTGCTAGAGAGTTATGAAGCCCAGTATTCATATCTTGACTTCTGAGAAAACTTTTAAGAGTATCTAAAGCAGCGATTGCCTCCGTTTTTGATGGTGAAGGGAGTTCAGTTCCCAGGGACCCTTCATCCTCCTCCTCATCTGATGCATAAAATCCAGTGTCGTCTGATTTGCTCTCTTTGGTCCACACGGAATCATCACCTGGCTCCCCTTCGCACGTCTCCAAGTCCTCATCCAGGGCTGCGTACTCCTCTATGGATAGACCTTCTGGAAACTCCACTCCCGCAGCATGTGCGTGGGCAACCAGGTCGAGGCCAGTGTCCGTCTCCTCCTTTGTCTCCTCGCTTTCTCGCTTCTGAGATTTGAACCCTGCCTCTTCATAACTCTTGACGATAGTCTCTGGGCTGATAGCCCTCCAGCAGAGATGCAGGGTATCCACTGCATCTAACAGAGAAAATGTAAATTCCCTGCTGCCTTCCACGGAGCTTAAAAACTTCCTGATGAGGCAGTGCCGATATTTGATTTTAAGACTTTTGATCACACCTTGTTTCATGGCTATGAACTTGGAAGGTAAGCACGAAGGGAAGAACGCTAACTCAATTGACTTCAGGTTCTTTACTTCTGGGTGTGCAGGGAAAGAGTCAACAAAAATCACCACTCTGCGTTGCTGGGCTTGGAATTTCTCATCGAGCTGGTGCATCCATTGTTCAAAAACCTCTGAGGTCATCCACGCCCTCCTGTTAGCTTCATAGCACACAGGCAGGGACTTGATGCCCTTAAAACAATGTGGGTTTCTGTTTTTTCCAATGACGAGCAAAGGAAGTTTCTCTGAGCCATCCATGTTTGTTCCAACCACCAGAGTGATTCTGTCTTTACATAACTTCCCAATTGAGCAAGTCTCCCCTTTAAATGCAAACGTATTCGTGGGTAACATTCTATAGAGCAGCCCGGTCTCTTTTATGTTAAAGACATTTTGAGGGTGGTAATCATTTAAATAGTAAGGAAGGACATTTTGGTGCCAGACAGTTGAAGGGTCTACTGGCACACCTGTAGCTTCTGCAGGCTGAGCTCTGAAGACCAAACCATACCTGGATTTAAATCGATCCAGCCACCCATTACTGCACTTAAAGTCATTGTGTCCCAGTTTCTGGGCAAAATCGTTAGCTTTCAGACGCAACATCGGCCCATTCACTGGCACATTCAGACACTGAGCAATTCGATACCACCTCATGAGCGCCTCTTCCAGGTCAGTGTAGAAAGCAGTCCTCAGTCTCTTCCTCTTTGGGTCAAATCTCAGAGACTCAAAGGCTTCTAGGACTTTATCTTTATTCTTCATGATAGAAGACAGTGAATTCTTCTTTATTCCATATTCAGCTGCAATCTCTGCTTTTTTCTTGCCACTTTCTACCGCATTGATAATGTCAATTTTCTCCTCAATGGACAGGCTTTTCTTTTTCTTCACTGTGACAGGCAGAGCTGAGGCATCCATGGAGCTTTCTGCCATCTCACCAGCCCTGAGGTAGCGGCTTCACCTCTTCCCAGTGTCTGCCTCTTTAATCAAATTTCTTTTCCAGGACGAAGCAAATTGTTGCCTTCTGCTCCACTTCATATATTAAAATGAAATGTCTAATTATCTTATTCCTCCGGGAACAGAGACTAGATCTGTTTCCAAGGCTCTGAATAAGCCAAGAGTTATAGGCTCCTAGAATTGTTTAGATGAGAAACTTCCCTTTATAGGACCTTCAGTTTATTCAGAGTTCCAGAAATCAAGCTAAAATAGAAATCTCATTATGTCAAAATGGCCTGGTCCTGCTGGTATATTTTTGGAACTTCAATCCTTTAAGATGATCCATTTTATCCATGTATGCATTCAACCTCCTATTAATTCTCCACAGAAGGCCTCAGAGATAAGAAGGAAAAGCATTCAGTAAAATTTCAGACAAAATGTTAGCCATTAATTTCGCAGTCTCTTCAGGTGAAGGGGAGAATGACGGACTCCTTCTAGAACTCGATGGTCTATCTTCCTTCTTGAAAATGGAAAAAAGGGAAAATGGCAGTTTTTAGCAATGACATGCTAATTGAATATCAGAATCATTAGACTAGTCATCTGTGCTTTAACAATATTGAAAAGCCCAGGAATATGCTTCTGAACTTACAATAACCGAAGCGTGCGGAAGAGATGCTTACTGCCGTCCTCAGAGGCCTCTCTGTAAAACGCTCTCTAAGGCTGCTCTGCACATCGCAGGTCTCTCTTGCCTTTGAACACTTCGTAATATATACTTCTGAGATAAATCAGACAGATTTATTCTGTTTGGAAAATGCAGACTTACCAAAATTAAAGCACTAAAAATGATCCTGGATTGATGACTGGTGGCTATTTTTCACATGAAGTCAGATTGACCCCTCTGGCTTCTCAAAGAAAACATGCTCCGACAGTGGTCACAAGGCTTGACTTTTAATAGCACACAGGAGACAAGTGTCTCCGTTGCTGGAGTCTGATAAAAAATGCTTCACTAAAATTCAGATCAAGGGTGGGCCTGGGAGGCAGTGCAGTGGAGAAAGCACTGCACTCTCTCAAGCGTAAGGTCCTGAGTTCGGTCCCCGGCATCACATGTGCCAAGGCAATGATCTGGTTCTTTCTCCTAAAAAATAATAAATGAATCTTTTTAAAAAATATTTTATTTTTTTATGTTTATGTTGGGCAGAGATGGAGAAATTTGAGAGGTAAGGGGAAGTGAAGGGAGAGAGACTTGCAATACTTATGAAACTTCTCCCTTGCAGATGGGAACTGGGGGCTTGAACCCAGGTCCTTACACACTACATTGTGTGGGCTCTACCAGGTGTGCCACTGCCTGACTTCCACAATTAAATAAATCTTTTAAAAAAATCTAGGATAAATTTCAGATTAAGCGGTCAAATGTTACAATCCTAAATTATATTGTACTTAAAAGCCAAGTTAACTTTTCGTACTAACTTGACACCTTAGTTAAACATGCAGAGGCCAGGAATAAGAAAATGACTGAGAGGCCATGCAGCAGAAAGTGAACTAGAAGAACAAGAAAGTGAACATGTGTCTTCAGGAGTCGGGAGTTCCACTTTTTATCTGTAATACAAAGGGCTTATCATAGTGTAAGGCTATGGACTTTGGTATTATAGACAGACCTGCACTTGACAGTTGAGGCCCTCATTCTGTACATATGGCATCCTGTACAGTCCCTGGCTCCCCTTTTTGTAAAACAGGGACCCACACAACATGCCTCACAGGGTTATCTCGCTATCAGGGTAAGTCAGTGGGAGGGTGCTAAGCAAGTCCCACAGTGCTTAGCATCTTCTAACATGCTCAGTAAATGTTTGGTGATGACATATTACCATTGTGATTTTTCTCTCTAAGCCTTTGTCCTGTGTTGTTCTACCAAATTCAGTTTACGAAATCCTACTTGCCAACAGAAACAAAAGTCTCACCATAAACTATGAACTGAAGGCAGAACACTCTTTATAAGCCAAACAGAACTATAGGGACCGTCACAGGACCCTGACGCCTCCCCCCACCTCACCCCCAAGAAGGACACACTCCTTTCTCAGGTAGTGTCTCTCCTCCCAGAATCTGTGGGCTGGCTCAGAACAGCAGATCAAGGGGGCATGCTGGTTTTCTGCGCGGTTGTTACTACTGTGGGAGACAGTGTGGGTAATCTACCCTCCAAGTTCCCTGTCCTCCCAGGCTTACAGTTAATAACTGTGCTTCTTGCTGCACATATTTCTGGTCCCAATTCCTCTGCTTTTGTTATCCAAAAATAATTGGCCCAATATTTATCATGGCAATCAACAGTTGTCATTGAAAATAAACAATAAAAAAGGCCTCAATAATAAGGACAGTCGCCACCTTTATTTCCAGACTGCTTTACTTTTCTGTATTTCAGACAACCCAGGAGAAAGGTGAAGCTGGATTTCAATGCACACACAGTCAGAATGTGGTTGAGTGCAACCTGCAACTCATGATTTGTTCTGTCGAGTGTGCTGTTCTTTTCAGGACACTGCAGTACACTGGAATCGTGTTGGGATGAACACATTCTATGTGCCCAGCAGCAAGTCAGAGTGGCATTCTCAATGCCTAGGCTGACCACCCTCCCACCCTCCAAAAAAGGTATTATCAGTCCTCCAGGGACAAGCAAGCTCTTACAATCTGTGAACACAAAGAGCCCACGTCCAACTCTTTGCAGAGTCCACGTTTCTACCTAGGGAAGATCAGACCACTTAAAAAGAAACACTCATATATAGGACCTTCTGTTCCTGTACTTAAAATGTATATATTGCAAATTTATAATTATTTCAAATAAAAACTTTAAATATCTTACTCTAAAATTATGTTTTCTTTCTTTTTTTTTTTATGCAGAGCTTTGCGCACATCTACCACTCCAGCCCACTTTTTCATTCAGACAGAGACACACACATAGAGAACAGACCAGAGGCTCCTCTAGTACTTCCCATGCAGTGCCAGGACTTGAACTTGGGCCACTCTATATACATGGCAAGGCAGGCACCATGCCCACTGAGACAGTTCTCTGGCCCAACAAGACCCGTTATTTTTAGGAAAAGGGAAAATCCAAGCAAAAACACTTTCCAAGAGAAAATACAAATCTCTCTACTTCTTCCTTCTTTCATCCTCTCCCTCCTTAAAAATTTTTTTTTTATTATCTTTATTTATTGGATAGAGACAGCCAGAAATCAAGAGGGAAGGGAGTGATAGAGAGGGAGAGAGACAGAGAGATACCTGCAGCCCTGCTTCACCACTCAGGAAGCTTTCCCCCTGCAGGTGGGGACGGGGGCTTGAACCTGGGTCCTTGTGCATTGGAATATACGTGCGTTCAACCAGGTGTGCCACCACCCGGCCCCTCTCTCCCTCTTTTACTTCCTTTCCCCTTCACTTATGTCATGTCTCAGAAATGAATCCTATTATATCAAGTAGCAAGGACTACGGAAAAGTTCATTTTAATTTCTTCCCTTTTTTTATTCAAAAAGCAATATGAGATATGATTAGAATGCACTTGATTATATTGATCAAAATGACATCAGTAATTATGCTGACTTAAGAAGGGTAATATTTTTCCTCAATTTTCCTTCTAAAACAGTAGTCAAAGATACGGTTTTTCAAGGTAGGATACAGAACATTTTCATTCCCCAAACAAACACTTTTCTAATGTCAAGCTAGACTTTTTCCCTTAAAAAGGGGTTAAGGCACTAGTCCCAGATGTAACTCAGTGGAGGAACACCTGGCTTGGATGTATAAGGCCCTGAGCTCAATCCTCTGGACCAAAATGTAAATAAATCTTAATTACATCTGAAAAATCCCTTTGCATGTAATAGAACTTAACCATGAGAAAGGCATATTGTGTTTGCAGGAGGAGGGAATCGTATAAGATTAAGGTCATTAGAAGTCACCTTAGAATCCAACCATACAAGAGCAATTCTCACATTTGTTGTTTTCATAACTGTAGATAAAATTGGAACTAGCTCAAAAGTGGAACAAAATGGATTGGGTAAATAAATTAACTAAAGGATGGACAGGAGTAGGAGAGGTAAGGAAACCATTTCTGCTGATAAAACTAGAGAGCAAAGCATGGAGGAAGGGAATTACAAGCAAGTCTGAAGCACATTGAATAGTGGTGTGTGTAACAAAAGCTTTGTATCTACATGTATTTTTTTGGAAATCACTGTTTCTATCAGCAGGTCAAGTAATTTCCAGGTTAGTGAACTTACCAGTCTACATCGGAACAGCAGAAATTACAAGGTGATTTCTTTGAATCTTTTTTTGAATCTTTGAATTTTTTTTTTTTTTTGGAATTGGCATATTGCACCAAAGTAAACATATTGCTTCTAGTTACTCAGGTTGGAATCCTAGTAACTGAGAAGACTAGCAGGTTGGTTTTGCATAGAAAAAAATCATTATAAAGCAAAGTTGTAGTTTGAATGGGTTGGTTCATATGCTTGTTCTTTTTGTGGATAAAGACAGACCCCATTAAGAAAAGGCCCCTTTGACCCCACCAATGTATCCTGGAGCTCCGCTTCTCCAGAGACCCACCCTACTAGGGAAAGAGAGAGGCAGACTGGGAGTATGGACCAACCAGTCAACATCCATGTTCAGCGGGGAAGCAATTACAGAAGCCAGACCTTCCACCAACTGCAACCCACAATGACCCTGGGTCCATGCTCCCAGAGGGATAGAGAATGGGAAAACTATCAGGGGAGGGGATAGGATATGGAGATTGGGTGGTGGGAATTGTGTGGAGTTGTACCCCTCCTACCCTATGGTTTTGTTCATTTTTCCTTTCTTAAATAAAAAATAAATTTAAAAAAAAAGGCCCCTTTATACAGAGATGCTTATTTGGGGGTTTCAGTATTGTTATGTTTAAGGAGAGTTGTCTTGGAGAACTCAGATGACAAATAGCATTTACTTTGGAAACACTTGTAGTATCCAGAGGACTGCCTATTAATAAGAGCACAAGAGTGCTATCAAGTACTGGAATATACCTTTTACAATGCTGAAATTTCCCAGCAATTTGTAGAGGCAGAGTTCTGCCCCTGGGAACTTAGTTCTTAAAAATGCCTTGTCTAGAACAACAAAAAGACTCCCTTAGGGACCCTCCTGCACTGCTGATGGGAATGTAAATTGGTCCAATCTCTGTGGAGAACAGTCTGGAGAACTCTCAGAAGGCTAGAAATGGACCTACCCTATGATCGTGAAATTCCTCTCCTGGGGATATAACCTAAGGAACCCAACACACCCATCCAAAAAGATCTGTGTACACATATGTTCTTAGCAGCACAATTTGTAATAGCTAAAACCTGGAAACAACCCAGGTGTCCAACAACAGATGAGTGGTTGAGCAAGTTGTGGTATATATACACAGTGGAATACTACTCTATAAAAAATGGTGACTTCACAGTTTTCAGCTGATCTTGGATAGATCTTGAAAAATTCATGTTGCACAGCTAAAGAAACTATCACACAAACAAAGAGACCCCTCACAGAATGGGAGAAGATCTTTACATGCCATACATCAGACAAAAGATTAATCACCAAAATATACAAAGAGCTCAACAAACTTAGCACCAAAAAAGCAAATGACCCCATCCATAAATAGGCAGAGGATATGAACAGAACATTCACTCCAGAGGAGATCCAAAAGGCTAACAAATACATGAAAAACTGCTCCAGGTCACCCATTGTCAGAGAAATGCAAATAAAGACAACACTGAGATACCACCTCACCCCTGTGAGAATGGCATACATCAAAAAGGACAGCAGCAACAAATGCTGGAGAGGCTGTGGGGACAGAGGAACCCTTTTGCACTGCTGGTGGGAATGTAAATTGGTCCAGCCTCTGTGGAGAGCAGTCTGGAGAACTCTCACAAGGCTAGACATGGACCTTCCATATGACCCAGTAATTCCTCTCCTGGGGTTATACCCCAAGGACTCCATAACACCCAACCAAAAAGATGTGTGTACTCCTATGTTCATAGCAGCACAATTCATAATAGCTAAAACCTGGAAGCAACCCAGGTGCCCAACAACAGATGAGTGGCTGTGAAAGCTGTGGTATATATACACAATGGAATACTATGCAGCTACTAAGAACAATGAACTCAACTTCTCTGACCCATCTTGGTCAGAGCTAGAAGGAATTATGTTAAGTGAGCTAAGTCAGAAAGATAAAGATGAGTATGGGATGATCCCACTCATCAACAGAAGTTGAGAAAGAAGATCAGAAAGGGAAACTAAAGGCAGGATCTGACTAAATTGAAAGTAGAGCACCAAAGTAAAAACGCTGTGGTGACCGGGAGGATGGACATGTGGTTTCCTGGGCTGGCAAGGTGTGGGGGTGGGGGTGGGAGTCAGGGGTGGGTGGGTGGGATGGGACACAATCTTTTGGTGATGGGAATGGTGTTTATGTATACATCTATTAAATTGTAGTCATAGAAATCACTATTTAGTTAATATGAGAGGGGGGGAAACTGATTGTATGTCTAACAAAGGGACTTTTCAAAGTTAACCCAATGACCAAATAATGTGATGATAACAGTAACTATCCATTGTCTTCTCGAACCCTAAGACAGCAGGAACCTCACATTTCTACTATAGAGCCTAAACTTCCCCCAGTCCTGGGACCCTAAGATATGGCCCACTTTCCCGTATGCTTCTCCCAATTCTTATCAAATAATATTGCATCCGCTGATCGCAACCTAATCAACGCAACAAGTGCCACCCCAGCATGCTTCACTTCAGACTGTGTCCAGAGACTTCAGGTGTGGAATGACAACCCTTCAGCTTCATCACTCGGGTGAGACCTTTCCTTGCATAGTATTCTCTAATTCCATCCCAGGTGTTTCACTTCCTAACAAAGTCCCAAAACCTAGATATAGACCAGGTTCCAGGAGATAGAGCATATGTTTACACATATCCATAAACTAGGGCAAATATATACCTGAAAGCAGTAGTACACTAGAGTTTGCAGTGAGTACCCCCCAACACTTCATCTCCACTATTCCAACCTTTGGGTCCATGATTCTTCAACAATTTGTTTGGCTTTGTATGTTAACTCTCTTTTCAGCCTCCAGGTTCCAGATGCCATTAGGATGCTGGCCAGGCTTCCCTGGACTGAAGACCCCACCAATGTGTCCTGGAGACCCACTTCCCCAGAGACTCACCCTACTAGGGAAAGAGAGAGGCAGACTGGGAGTATGGATCGACCAGTCAACACCCATGTTCAGCAGGGAAGCAATTACAGAAGCTAGACCTCCCACCTTCTGCAACCCACAACGACCCTGGGTCCATGCTGCCAGAGAGATAGAGAATGGGAAAGCTATTGGGGAGGGGATGGGATATGGAGACTGGGTGGTGGGAATTGTGTGGAGTTGTACCCTCCCATCCTATGACTTTGTTAATGTCTCCTTTCTTAAATTAATTAATTAATTAAAAAAAGAAAAATTCATGTTAAGTTAAATAAGTCAGAAACAGAAGGATGAATATGGGATGATCTCACTCTCAGGGAGAAGTTGAAAAACAAGATCAGAAGAGAAAACACAAGTAGAACCTGTACTGGAATTGGCCTATTGCACCAAAGTAGACTCTGGGGTGGATGGGGGGGAGAATACAGGTCCAAAAAGGATAACAGAGGACCTCTTGAGGGTTGTATTATATGGAGAACTGGGAAATGTTATGCATGTACAAACTATTGTATTTACTGTTGAATGTAAAACATTAATTCCCCAATAAAGAAATTTTTAAAAAGACTCCCTTAGATCTACTTATATATCTTAGCTATAAATTATATAGGTAACACTTTTATGTATAACACATTTATACCCATACAATTCTCTCAATCTTTTTCTTTAACTCTATATCTTTATTAATGATGTCATCTTCTGTTGTAATTTAACTTAAAAAGGGTTTTGGTTGGGGGCTGCTGCACATAAAAGGATTCACAGCAGGGAACTGGGCACTGGTTTAAGCACTACTACGATCATCATCTCTGGCATTATGCTATTCCACTGCAGAATACTGTGCCCCAGTATGGTTCCGTAGCCCCCATGTCCACTTGGTCGATTCCAAATTATATTCCTCCATGAGGATAATTTCTGGAACCATCCGTTCCACCCCGGTTCCATGGCTGCCAGTTCTTAGCAACATCGACTCGCCAGATATTTGTCGGGATGCGGCATCATCTAAGTTCATTTCCCACGTCTACGCTCGACCGGACCTGCCAATATACGCGGATATCTTCGCCCACCCTGTCCAACGCTTGACCTCTTGTCATCCAATCTGGTCCCCTACGCCTACACTGAACTTCTCTGTTCCAGACTCTTGGAAACAGAGTTGGCAGTCAGCTGAGGTAAAGAACAAACACCTCATCACAGACCCCTGCAAGCGTCAACCCGGCTTTGACCTAGCACGTTATGATTGGGCCCTCCTCAATCGCTATCGAACAGGCCATGGCCGGTGCGCCGCTATGTTCCATCGCTGGGGAGCCAGAGACGACCCGAACTGCCCCTGCGGCTCCAGACAGACTATGACCCACATAGTCAACGACTGCCACCTCTCCAGATTCAAAGGAGGTCTCGAAACTTGACATCAGGCTCAACCTGACGCTGTTGACTGGCTACGGAAGAAGGGCAAACGCTAGAAGAAGAAGAAGCAATACAAGGTTTATTAGGGTGAAACAGATAAAAGGCAAAGTAAGCACTTATCAGCAAGGGTTAAGAGTACGCTAGGTCCATAAATATAGTTATCAAACGTTTAGTCCCATAAGATAAACAATTATCAGCTCTGGTAAAGGTTGCTTCTGTCTGTAGAGGGGTCTAAAAGTTTACCAGCTAGCAGAGTCACACGTGTTCACTTCCCAGGAGCAGTGGCCGTGGCGGATACCTGGCGCACCTCTGCAGAGATGCTTCTGACCAGGAGAAGCAGCAGCAGCCAAAGAGAGCGACCTGCTCCAAGTCGGGTGCTGTCATGCCTTCCCTTCTCTGAAGCACCTCCTCGGGGTGACGTCATTTGTATGCCGACAGTCCCAAACTCCTGTTGGGGTCACCACAATCTTCTCTAGTACTTTTCACCTTTTCTACATCTTTTTTCCCCCTTGATTTTCTTATATATAATACTTTGAGGTTCTCTAATTTGGTGTTTGTGTTCAAGGACTCTTGCTGCTAATAGTTGATATCTGTCAACAACTGACCTGAATTTTTCTGAATGATAACTACTGGAGGGTTCGCTCATATGTGCAATATAAAGAATGGAGACACATGAACTTGTTAAAAGGGTGGCGAGGTAGTCAAACTGTTGCTAAGTTGTGAAAACTTTGGTGGTGGGGGGAGGCGGTGCACAGAACTGTGTTGGTGGGTGCGCGTATGGAGCCACACCTCTGTAATCATATGCTCCAGTAAAACACTGTTAAATTCCTACTAAATCCTAGTTTTAATAAAGTGTCTTGTCCAGGGGTGAAGTGTGTAATAAAAAAGGGTCTTGTCAACCACAATGACAGGTCCAGGCAGAGGCATGAAGGCGGCATAGCAGGCAACTCCACATCTCTGCCAGAAGGGTCCTAGGAAGGGTCCACATGTCTTGCACCCCCTTGGGGGCCGAGGACAGGGACAGCGCAGCACAAGTGCAGGTTGGGGCCTCAACTTAAGAAACGACAAAGAGATCAAAGAAGGAAACAGGAACCATCCTTTGGGTCTGCAGGCAGGAGAGTTATCTGCTTAGGAAGTTAATAGGATGGGGCTGGAGGTAGACAGCATAATGGTTCTTCAAAAAGACTTTTACACCTGAGGCTCCAAAGTCTCAGGTTCAATCCCCAGCACTGCCATAAGCCAGCGATGAGCAGTGTTCTGGTTGTTCTCTGTATGTATCTTTCTCTCTGTGTCTGTCATTAAAGTTTTTTTTTAAAAAGGAAGCAACAGGACAGGTCAAGGGGGTAGGAGAGAAGTTGCAGGAAAAGTAAAGTCTCTCGGGCAGTGACCACAAAGGCAGAGCGAGTGATAAGAACTGGGGGGCAGGGGACTATGACTGGAAGGAGGAGGTGCTCCGGGCGTCGGGGCGGGAGACCTCCGCCGGTTGCGGCGCCCTAAACCCCGCGTCCCCTCCAATCTCCCGCCGCCGGCTCACCGTCTGCTGGGGGGGGAGGGCGCCTAGCGCGGGGGGCTGGGGGATGTAGGAAAGTTGGGGTGCTCCGGACTCCCGGAGGCCTCCGACCCTTGCAGGCCAGGAGGGAGCGCCCCTCCGCGTGCCCCAGCTCCAGCAGGTGCGGGTAAGCCCGCGCGCAAGAGCCCGCAGCGGCCAGGCGACAACCTCGCCCTCCCGCCGAGTCCCGGAAGTGGTTGCTAGGGCCGCGTGGGAGGGGCGGGGCCAGCCTCCTCGAGAGGGGCGGGGCGGCCTCGTGGGAGGCGCCCCGACACCATCGAGACGTAGCCAAGCCCGGCCCGAGCGAGGGACAGAGCGGCCGTCCAGGGCGCAGGCCAACGCGACTTCCGGTCTCTTATTTCCGGCTCCGCTGCTGCCGGGGTTGGCGCTGGAGGGCGGGTGGAGAGGCTGGCCGAGTGCGCGTCCCCGGCGGTTGGTCAGTGGGAGCCTGTGACAGCTGCGCCAGATCCCCGCCTCCGGGGGACCGAGGTGCGCGGAGGGAGAGGAAGAAGGAAAAGGCCCGGGTCACGTTTCCACTCCCTTCTGGCCGGAGTGGAGGTGATTCCCGACAGCAGCGCCAGGGATCATCCTCGACGTGCGAGCTGCCGGGCTGCCAGCGGACAGGTGAGGGCGACGCCGGCCGCAGGCAGGAGGCGGGGCGGACACGTCGCCCGGGGGGCGGGGGTTGGCCGTCGCGGGCCAGGGCACAGCTTTCCTTAGCCCCCAACTCCCCGGCCTTTGGCTTCTGCCCACCCCCATCCCCCAGCGTGCCCCCATCCCCCGAAACAACGGGGTGGAAGGCATGGATCACCCATTCCAGGCCGGCTTTGCTTGCATTCGGTGGGCAATGCAAGGGGTTGTTGCAAGATCCAGGGCTTGCTCGGGCGGGGGCGGGGGGCGCCTGCTGGGGTCCAGCCCTGACCTCTGGCCCTGCCCGCGTCCCCCCACTTTCTCATGGAGAGAGTCCCGGGGAAGCTGGACGGCCGGGGCAGGGAGGAGCCTTGTCGGGGTTTGGGGGAGGATTGTGCGCCACTTCTCCCATCTAGGAAGACGAAAGCCTGGGACTTTTTTTTTTTTTTTTTTTTTAGGGCAGCTTCTAGAAATGCCTTTCCCTTTTATTTTTATGATCACTTCCTTTGCTTTGTTCTTATCTCTTCCTTGAGCTCTTTGACCTCAGAAAGTTTGTAGTTTAGACTTCCTGCAACTTTTAGCCACCCCTTCCCCTTCAATAGGGTTGACACCCCCTCCCCCTTCTTCGTTTTTCTTCTAGGTTAAAGTGTTACCGATCCTGATCCTCTAACTTGATTCTTATTTGATCAGGGAAAAAAGGAAGCGTGGCAGGACTGTTCGTAAACTGCCGCTGTCACCAGCAAGGGCGTATTCCCGTTTACTTGTCGTTTTGATAGCTTGGCATAACATTGGGCACCACAACTGGTTACCTGAAATCAGCCAGGCTTTCTCTAAAAGTCCTGCAGGACTTGGCTTTATCTTCACTGCTACAGCTTTCCCCTGCTTCTGTTAACAGGTCGTTCCTATTTGGAATGCTTGTTGGGTTAGTTTCTGGATCAGTGTTGGAAAAGTTTCCACGTGAATGAATGGGAATACCATTCCCTGAAGCTGTTTTCCCATATTCTCAGAGGAGATGTATGACCTTCAGGTAGAATCAAGCCCACTCCTTAATGTCTTTTTTGAAATGAATGAAATTCTCTCTGTGTGTGTAACAGTTATTTTTTCGTTTTCAAAATGTAAATGACTGACGTACATGGAAGTCCAGGAGAGTAAAATGCAGAGATTCTAACTTTACACTACAGTCTCCAGCTGCTTCAAAACATCAGTGTTTCTAAATTGTTTCCTGGACCTAGAGAAGGAAGGAAGGTTTCCTACTTATTTAGTTCCTCATTTGTGGTTTTGAGGTTTCTTTATAGAGGTAGCTATTTGTAGTGAATACTGTGAATGTCTAATGGATTTATAAAGTGATGCACGTGCTATTTAATACAGATGAAATAGCACCGACTTACACAGGAGTTCAGGTTGAGAGACAAGAAAAAGATCCCCAGATTCTTCCTATACTTGGCTTTCATTTTCTTATTTTTCATCTGAGGCATTTACTCAGAGCTCTGGGTTTGCTTGAAAAGACAGAATGTTTCAGTGGTTTGATCCTCACCCTTCCATGTGTCGGTCACTGCTTATCCTCTTCCTCTGTTTTGTGTGAGGTGGTTTGGTGATTGTTTCTCTTGCACGCATAAACTAGTGACTTTCCAGACTTAGTGTAATTTTAGAATGCATATTTGAACTTATTGTCTTGGTTTTGAATTGCTGATTGAGGCTTTAAATCCTAAATTTGATTGTTAGAACTTGAGACTTCTACAGCTCACTATAGTCTGCTGAGTAACCTGTTTCTTCTGCTCATAAAGTAAATTTCGCTCTGTCTGGCATTCTTAGTTGGCAAAGCAGAAGATCTAACTTCACGAAGTGCAGATTGTGCTAAATCTGTTTCCTTCTAAGGTAACGACACTGAAGAAAGTCTGACACCATAACAACAGTTAACATTTTGTTTGCTCAGTGTGTATCAGACATTATGCTGAGAACCTTACACGATTATCTCATCTAATCCTAACAGCAACTTTGTAATACAGGTGGCTAAATTCCCCATTTTTATAGATGAAGAAAATGGAAGTAAATCATGAGCTCAAGTAATCTTCTCAGGATTACACTGGGAGAGCCAGAATTGAGCCGTGGCTGTCCCACTGCAGCCTGTAATCTCTTAACTACCACTCTAGGTGGCTTCTGCCACGTTGCTGTCACATCTTTTCTGGAATGAGTAGATGTTACCTCGCCTGCTTTTCTCTATGATGGTAAGACAAGAGCTCTTCCTTTAATAATCTTTGGGGGACAAACCCCTTGTTGAACGTCATACCAAAATGTATGACAAATAGAAAATAGTTTGGAACAGGTCAGTGGAGTGTTGATAGAATTTCCTCCTGGGGAAAGAGATCTGTATGTAGTGTCTGTAGTGTGACACACGAGGGTGGGAAATACGAAAATAAAGGTTTTAAGCAATCAGTTTAGGGGGTTGGGCGGTAGCGCAGCGGGTTAAGCGCACATGGCACTAAGCGCAAAGACCAGCATAAGGATCCTGGTTTGAACCCCCGGCTCCCCACCTGCAGAGGGGGTCGCTTCACAGGTGGTGAAGCAGGTCTGCAGGTGTCTATCTTTCTGTCCCCGTCTCTTGTCGTCCCCTCCTCTCTCCATTTCTCTCTGTCCTATCCAACAACGTTATCAGTAACAACAATAATAATCACAACAACAATTTTAAAAAAGGGCAACAAAAGGGAAAAAAATGTTTAAAAAAAAAAAAGAAATCAGCGTGGCATCCTAAGTGTCTGGAGTTATGAATACACTTCAGAGTGATGAGTTTGTGATAGAGTAAGGAATACATTTGGGGATAGAGGGAGGAGTCAGCCCAACAAGGAGTTGGAGATATTGTGGCTATAGATACAAAACTAACAATATATATGCAGGGGCCAGGTGGTGATGCACCCAGCAGAGCGCCGGAGATCCTGAGTTCAAGCCCTGTACAGGTTCTTACCTGTAACGGGGAAGCCTTATAAGTGTTGGAGCAGTGCGGCAGGTGTCTCTGTCTCCTCTTTTTCTCCTTCTCTCTCTCTGTCTCTCCTTCTCTGTCTCTTATCAGAAAGGAAAAAATGGCTGCGAGGAACAGTGAAGCCACCAGAGATAACCCTGGTTAGGAGCCCTCCCCCCATACACACATGTACACACACATAGATGCACATATTTACATATAGATTAGAAAATGAACAGTCCTTAATGTGGAACATGATCACTTATGGACCATAAAAGTCTGAAAATCAGCCCAGTGTTAACTCTAGAGTGTGTGTGAAACACTATAAAATGAAATAATCAGGGAAAAAAAAATCTTGTTGCCTTTGGATTTCATTGTATGTATTTTTTTTTTTTTTTTTTTTTTTTTACCACACTCAGCTCTGGCCTTTAGTAGTGCTGGACTTGAACCTGGAACCTTTCACCTGAGAGTTGCTGCTGCACCATTTTCCCAGCATGGTCTCCACAAACTCAAGGCAGCAACAGAGGCCACTGGGTAACCCCTGCCCAGCTATTCTGCTCTAAGCTTTTGTCCTAGGATGGTTGCAGGCATGGTTTGTGAAGACAGGGCAGTATCTTTGCCATGTTTTTACTAAAGCATCTTCATTTGGTTTCTTCTTTGTGTATATATGATAGCACTGGACTAACAGCTCCTTGATCTTCCTTGGGTCTCTGATTCTTCAGAGAAGTGTGACAACACTGTCTCTGGAGCAGTTGTAAAGATATCGATGTTGGTGGTAAGACCTGACTCATCCAGGAGAGTCTGCTAGCCAATTACCTGCAGTTTCTGCTAGTGTGAGAGAGTATTTTAGAGCAGGGATTCCACACGTTTCTCTGCGTGATGGCACACACTGGCAAGGACTGTGTTTATGTGACAAGCTGCAGTTAGACCCTGCCTGATCCTTGAGGAGTGGAGTTAGGGAGATGGGGAGCAGGGGCTCAGTACTTCAGCATACTGAACTCCATGCGGACTCCATCCTTGCACACTGGCTTTGCTCTAGAGAAAAGGAGTGTATCGGTATTACTTTTTGTGGTTGGGGGAGATAGCATGGTGGTTATGCAAAGAGACTCTCATGCCTGAGGCTCTCAAGTCCCAGGTTCAATTCCACTTACCATCATAAGCCAGAGCTGAGCAGTACTCTGGTAAAATAAATAAATAAATAAATAAAATATTACTCTTTGCTTAATACCTTCTGTTTATCTAGCATGTAATGAGTTTGCTAAGTGCTTCCACATATATTCTCATTTTGTTTTTACTCCAACCATGTCTGGTGAGTAGATAGAACAGATCACATTACCAAGCTAGAAATGAAAAGATTGAGATTTTTAGATAAAGTTTTTTTTTAATTTTTAAAAAATATTTATTTATTCCCTTTTGTTGCCCTTGTTTTTATTGTTCTAGTTATTAATGTTGTTATTGATGTTGTTGTTGTTGGATAGGACAGAGAGAAATGGAAAGAGGAGAAGACAGAGGGGGAGAGAGATAGACACCTGCAGACCTGCTTCACTGCCTGTGAAGCGATTCCCCTGCAGGTGGGGAGCCGGGGGCTCGAACCCGGATCCTTACGCTGGTCCTTGCTCTTTGCGCCACCTGCACTTAACCTGCTGTGCTGCTGCCCGACTCCCTTTTAGATAAAGTGTTTTATATAAAGCCACACAGCTAATAAGGGATGGATCAAGAACTCATTCAGGATGGAAAGAGTCCCTGGGGGTTATGCCAGTGACACGCAGCCTCGGCGATGGCCCAGGTCCCTCCTGTTTCAGAGTATCCCCAGACACACACAGCTCCATGCTAGCTACCATTTAATGATGCTGTTCTAGGAGAGTGTTGTGTTCGCTAGACACTATCTGTGCTTGAGGTGGTCTGATTTTCTGTAAGGGAGTGAAGCAAGAGGTCCAGAAGCCAGCAGCAGTCTCTTTCAACCAGTGGAGAGAGGACCTCAAGACTCATTCAGATCTACTTGACTTTGAAACACTTACTCTTCACAACAGTGGCTAAATGACTTCATGATATTCCAGGATACAGATTGGGTTCCAGTGACTGCTGGTGATGGCAGTGAAAGAAAGACTAGCAAGTGAATTATCCAGTGTTTGTGTTTTTGACAGTTTAAGGTAGGCTTCTAGAAATGATGGCTGTCAAATAGTGTTTCTGAGGTGTCTGGGGCAGTGGAAGGTGGAAGAGAAGTGTTATAAAACTCACAAAGTAACTTGGACCAGGTATGTATAACAAAAAGGCTCGATTGGAATCCTCTTCATGCATGGCTAAGTACTAGTTGAAGACAATTTCCAAAAGGTGATTTTCACTTTGCTCTTTCTACATTTATTGTATGGCATACGAGTGACTCTGAAGTGCTGGCGAGGCCCTGGGAGTATACCATGGACAGCACCAGGGGAGCCCTATGGTGGTGGGGCAGTGCAGTGGTCTCTCTCTCTCTCTCTCTCTTTCAGTAAAGGATGAGAAACTTTGCAGACCTGGGGTTCTCAAACTCAAGTCCTTCCTCACAGTGTTCTGTGCTCTTCTCCAGTTGCACTATTGCAGCAGGTCTGCAGGTGTCTTTCTCCCTGTCTCCCCTCCCCTCTCAATTTCTGTTCTGTCCAATAAATTGAAGGGGGGGGGGATGACCTCCAGGAGCAGTGAATTCATTAGTGCTGGCACTAGCCCAGCGCTAACCCTCGAGGCAGAAAAAAAAAATAATAATGAGAAACTTTGGCCCTGTAGACCACTCTCATGGTAGATACACTCATGCCTGAGACCTTGAATTCATTTCTTCTGGCGCTGCATTAATATAATATATGTATATATATATATATATATATATATATATATATATATATATAATTTATCAGTCATTGAAATGAAAATTTGTCCTTCTCCAAGCCCTCTCACCCCACACTTGCTGCCAGTTAATTCACAAGGTGATTGTGGCCACTTAGTGACAATGTAGTTGCTGGACATTCCCAATACTGGCTGGTTCTACTGAAAGTTTAAATTACTATTACAGTCGGTGACATAATTATTGGTGAGCCAAGATTTTAAAAATCTGTGTTCCCCATGATGCCTAGCAGCTTTTGTTTGGGCTGATGAAATATGTTTGCTATGTTTCTCTCAGCTTTTTGTTTTAACTAAATCCAGATGGTCAGAGGTCTGATGCTCACCGTGGCTGTTTAGGAGTGTAGTTGGCTGCATTTCGCGGGTAACGATGGCAGTTTTTCTGAGGACATGAGCACTTTCTCCTCAGAGCTCTAGATCTGCATATTCTGCTTTCTAGTCAGCACTCCCTCTTGAATATGTTAAGGTGTCTCCAATACAGTGTCTAAAACTAAACTGATCTCTCTCTCCTTCTCCCCCAAGCCCCACAATCCTGAGACTTTCCCTTTTTCCTTCTTTCAGTGAGCCACTGCACTGTCTCCCCAGTTACACAATCCAGAAAACTAAAACTGATCTCACTGCCTCTCTCCCTGACCCAGACTGTCCACAAGCCTTTTTAATCTGCCTTCCCATTATCCTTGAATCTGCCCACTTCCCGGTTCCACTGCCACCACATAGGTTTGTTGCCGCCATCTTTCCTGAAACTTCAGCGATAGCCTCTATTCTCCTTATCTGTCCACTATGGCTTTGGCCCTTCCTAGTCCATTACGGGAAGGCTTAGTGATACTGAAACACGTATTGCCATTGCCCCCTGTTCGTTCCCTAGTCTTTTTGTGGCTTTCCCTGGCTTCCGGGATCAAACTCCTCCACTATACTTACCTCCCCTACCTCCTCTCCCGTGGTCCCATTGTATTTGCTCGTCTCCCTTTCAGCTACGCTGGCCTTCCCTAGCCCTTTGTACTTGCTTTCTTGTTTGTTTGCTTCCTTGATGTTACAGAGCACACATTTTCTCTTGTACGTACTTCTCTGACCACTTTTCCCGTTACCCTTCACTTCATGTGTTGCCTTCTCACCAACCCTCACTTCTCAACCAAACTTTGCTCATATAAAATCCTAACCCCTCAAGTGTAGGAAATAACATCAGATATTTACTGCGCTTGCATTTTACTTGTATTTGTGTGCTTACAATATTGTCTTTTTCTTCCCCAGACCAAGAAAGCTCACAGTGACTTGTGTGTATGAATATGCCTGTGAATATTTCTATATGCAACTACCTGCATCTGCATTAAGCTATAGTGTGAGACTATTCTGAGGTTTTTATTTTTCAGTAAAAAAAAATTATCTGTGACTAATGAGGGAGTTATTTTCCATGGATCTGAGACTTTAGTAGCAGGGTGAAAGTAATTCTTCAACTCTCTTAATTCTTGGTCAGCTTCAGGATGTTCTTGAACTCAGAGCGGTATCGGTGAAAAATGAGGCCATAGTACACTGGATAATTTTGACTTTATTTACAGCTAATTTTCTTTTTTGGTGGAGTAATTTAGTTTCGAGAGTCTTGTGGTTGTAGGGGGGTGCCTCCAGGGCTTCACTCCTCTGGGCTGACTTTTTCCAGATAGAGTAGAGGCAGGAAGAAGAAATCCCCAGCCCTGACACTTCTTTACGTGTTGTGAGAACTGGGCTCGAGCTTGGGGCAGGCACATGGTGAAGCGACACACTATTCAAGTGAGCTGTTTTGCCCAGGCCTTTATCACCCCTTCTCTCACTCATTTCTCTAACACGATTTATTTATTTGACTTTATTTTTTGTCAGCACTGGGGCATCACTACTCTAGACTGGCTTTTTCAGACACAGATTGTCAGAAGTGGAAAGACTTCCAGAGCTTCCTTCAGTGTGGTGTGGTCGGGCTTTACCAGGGTGGCACCTATAACAAAACAACTGTGCCATCCAAGAAAGCTGTCCAGCTGGCCCATCTAACACAGTTTAAATGGGGAGAAGAAAAAGGTTTCTCCAAACAATTTTCTTAGCTGGCAAATATTGGTGATATCTCTGTATCTCTGTAAGTGTCTATACGATGTATGCATGCATCTGCCTGTGTATTTATGTATACTCTTAATTCCTTTTTCTTCAGTGGTAAATTTAGACTTTTTAATGTTTGAACTAAAGATTTCTCAGTGGCTATGGAAAATCATGTATATGTTCCTTTTTTAATTTAATTAATTAAAAAAATTTGGTCACTGCTACTGCTGGGACTTGACTGCTCTGGGCCAACTTAGACATGGACAAAAAAGTGATGGCTGGTTCTTTCTCTCCTCCTATCTTTCTCATGAATAAATAAATTCTTTAAAAAAGTTATTTCATTAAATTTGTGTTGAATAAAGAATGAGTGTAGTGTTTCACTTTGGTTAAGAGTTGTCACATCTGTAGAGTACTGTGCAGGGAGTTGGAAGATGTCTGAATTCTGGTCTTAAACTTATCTTTTTTAAATGATTTATTTGTTTACTTATTTAAGAGAGTGAGAGAATATGAGAGAGGACACATCAGAGCATCACTCTGGCACATGCGATGCTGGAGATTGAGCTCAGGACCACATGCTTGAGAGTCCAGTGCTATATCCACTGCACTGTCTCCTGAGCCTCAGAACTTTGATTTTTATGTCAGCAAGGAGTAGTAACATTTTGGTTTCAGATGCCTTTGGATTTTATTTTATTTTGTTTTGTTTTGTTTTATTTTATTTTATTTATTTTTATTTATTTATTTTTTAATTTTATTTTTGTATATCAAATCAGATCTTTAAATTGTTTCGTACCTATCATGATTTTATGAAATTGTTTTTTTTAATCATTGAGATAGGCATTTGAACATTAAAAAAAATTTTTTTTTTAATATTTATTTTATTTATTCCCTTTTGTTGCCCTTGTTGTTTTATTGTTGTAGTTATTATAGTTATTATTGTTGTTGTCGTTGTTGGATAGGACAGAGAGAAATGGAGAGAGGAGGGGAAGACAGATAGGAGGAGAGAAAGATAGACACCTGCAGACCTGCTTCACTGCCTGTGAAGCGACTCCCCTGCAGGTGGGGAGCTGGGGTTCGAACCGGGATCCTTATGCCAGTCCTTGTGCTTTGCGCCACCTGTGCTTAACCCGCAGTGCTACAGCCCGACTCCCGCATTTGAACATTTTGCATACTTTTTTTAACTTTTGTTTTTAAAACTGTTTGTTTTAATATAACCAGTAGAACTTGTGATTATATATAATTTATCATATCAAATTCTGATTACAAATGAATTATTTATGTTATCAGGGAAGTGATATGACTCCTTTGACTAAACTATTTAATGTGTGCGTAACACATTTTACTTTTAGGTATGTCTGGCCATAGCAATGATTCTCTACCTCTTGATGCATCTAAACCAGCCGCAGAAGAAGTCAAGTCTAATTCTGAGGTGACTGGGTGGAATTCCCTTTGTTTTCTTAAAGTCAGCCCATCTCAATCAGAGCTATAGATTGACCAAATTTACTTAGTTGGTTTAATAAGCATGTGTTGTTGTTAACTTTCACACAAATAGATGCAGGAAATGATGGGAAGAGAATAATTCCTTTGTGAAGAAAAGTAAGTTCTCGGTGGCCTTTGAACATCTGAAATTCTGGAGTATATTTGGCACATAAAAGTTGTGGGCCAAACAGTTGTTTTTAGATATGAAATGAGGTTTTTGGTATGGTGACAGTAGTCAGCTAATCACAAATGAACTCATCTGCTGTCTGCTTGGTGTATCTATCAGAACATGTGTCGAATTGTTTTAAGAAGAAAAACTGAGTTCTAGACTTCACTTCAAAGTCACTAAATCAGAATCTGTAGTGATAGGTGTGTGTGTATTTTCCCTCTTTTGAAGTTAGCAATTCTATTCTTTTTTAAAACTTTTCAAAGTATTTATTGGATAGAGACAGCCAGAAATCGAGAGGGAGGGGAAGTGATAGAGAGGGAGACACCTGCACCACTGCTTCACCATTTACAAGGCATTGCCCCTGCAGGTGGGGACTAGGGGCTCGAATCTGCGTCATTATAACGTGCACTCAACCAGGTGCATCACCTCTGGGCCCCAACAATTCTATTATTCTAACATATATACCCCTAAGAACAACAGTTCTAGTTTGTTAGAATCAACAAGAGATCAAAAAGTCTGTGATGTTTCTGAAATGCCATGTACACAGTGCTTAAAGACTTGGAGTAACAGGCTGGGTGGTGGCGCACCTGGTTGAGCACACGTTACAGTCCTCGAGGACCCGGGTTCGAGCCCCCAGTTCCCACCTGCAGGGGGAAGGCTTTGCAAGTGGTGAAGCAGTGCTGCAGGTGTCTCTCTTTCTCTCTTCCTCTCTATCTCCCTTACCCTCTCAATTTCTGGCTGTCTCAATCCAATAAAGATAATTAAAAAAAAACTTAAAATGTAATAAAAAATTTAAAAAAAACTTGGAGTAGTATTTCATCTAGTTGCACTTTGGACAACGAGGACAGTTGGTGTATTTCAGTTAGAAAAATGTAACAGCAGTTAGTTTTTCTGTTTATTATTATTTTTTTTTTTTGCCTTTGTTTTGCTTTATTTTAAGTTGGAGAAATGTAGTTTTTGGAGTGGTGGTGACTGACTTACAGGAATTGGTTGAGACTGGGATACAGCATGGGGTCTTCTGGCTGTAGTTGTAGTGTTTCTGGACCCTTTTGCCCTCTGTGCATGCAGCTGAGTGCCAGGCACAGCAAATTCAGGTAAGCAAAGACTCTGAGCTTGTGTGACAGACTCAGTGTAGGCTGTAGTGCTAGATGGTTTTAGTTAGTTTAGAAAGTCAAAAGGGTTGATTTCTGATTGGCAAAATGTTTATCATATCTGGTGGGCTCAGGATTCCTTGTGATAGAAGGTGTCATGAGAGCGGTATCGTAGTCCTGAATCTATACTGTTGGGATGTCACAAGGTTGATGAAGGTGAACTCCAGGCAGGGCTGGTGACCCAGCTGGTAGAGGAAGTTATAATAATAAGCACAACCATTCTGTGTTGTGGTTTCCCACTGTGAGTTCCACCTGTGTGTCTTCAGATAGACACTAACCTGGAAACTGCGCACTTGATAGAGTTGAGTCTGGATGATGGTGACGTGAAGGAGACTACTGCCCACTGCGCGCATGGATTGTAACTCGGTTAAGCCCACGTTGGTCCCTCCCTGAGCTGTTCCTCATATTCCGGCATGCAGCATCCACAGAGCACAGTGTAACTAAAAAGGAAACAGCCCAGGTGTGTGGACTATTCTTGAATTCGTGCTCCAGTTGAAAAGTATTTTATGAGCATACAATTAACCCGGTACACTGTTTGATAGGAATTAGGACTTGCAAATCTTTTGTGACTTTAACATGCCCTAGTTAGGACTGAAGAAATAACGCACTGAGTAGGGTGTCTGTGTTGCATTGGATGGGAGCATCAGTACTGTGGGTCTCCCCCTTTCTGTCATTCTATCTATATCTGAATTTAAGAATAAGTCAAGAAATAGCACTGAACAGTGCAATCACAAACGGTTCTACCTAAACTGAGGAAATTCTCTGTTAAGGACAGGGAGCCAGGCCTCGCTAGGTTAGGCTGCCGCCCTGCCAAGAGCACAGCACAAGTGTGAGCCCCGGCACCTATTGGGGAGTTCTTCCCTGGCACTGAGGAAAGCTCTGGTGCTGAAGTCTATTTGTCTGTCTTGAGTGAAAAGTCAAGTTAGTCTGGAGTAGTGAAGCCATGCATGCTTGAGGCCCAGAGACACCAAAAAGACAAAGCAACAACAAAATTTAATAGGTTTTACTAAGATTTACTACTAATGTGAGTCTGCTTCTTTAAAAAAAAAATCCATCATAAAAACTTTAGGGGTTAGATTTGTTTATGCATTCTTCTTTTAAAATAGACAATATGTTGCACAGTTAAGAAAGAGAGTTTTTTAAAAATCTAAATAAAACTGAAAAGCACGAGTGAATTTAAGAAATCAAACGAGAACAGGCTATCTGAAGGCAGATACCAGGAAGTCGGGGGAGAAAAGCAATAGTGTGTAATAACATGGAAAGGGTTCTGGCTGTGCTCGATATTTGCTAGTGCATGCTGGGATCAGAGCCTGGGTCCTTCTTTCTTGTTGGCTTCTCAATATGACATTACAAATGCATATTCCAATTTCTGGTGTCCACGCAAAATACAGTAACATTTGCATTTTTCGAAAGGTAAGTAACTCAGAGGTATAAAAAAAGGGAGTTGGGTAAGTGATAGCACCTAAGGCATATGTTGATTGGTAGAGGAATCTTCTTTTAACAAACTAATCATATTAAGTGGTGAATAATTAACGGTGGTGCAGGGAAAGAATTGTGGTTGTTCAGAGAACCCTGAGCTAGAAATATAGTAAAGGTGGTATTTAAACTGACTTATACAGTATGGGTAGGGTTGTAGTGTTGAGCAGTGATGGTCATTACTTGAGCAAAGCCATATAGACAAGAAGTTGAGAGACATGTATGGGGTGGGGGGGGGCGTTTGAGTAACCAAGTTGGATCTAGTACATAGTATAGATCCAGAAAGGATTGCAGCTATTGAAGTGATGACTTTTGGACTGTAGGCACACTGAGGAAGGAGACAGGCTTCTTACAGTATAGTTCTGTCAACACCCATGTTCAGCGGGGAAGCCAGACCTTCCACTTTCTGCATCCCACAATGACCCTGGGTCCATACTCCCGGAGGGTGAAAGAATAGGAAAGCTATCAGGGGAGGGGATGGGATACGGAGTTCTGGTGGTGGGAATTGTGTGGAGTTGTACCCCTCTTATCCTATGGCTTTGTCAATGTTTCTTTTTTATAAAAAAATTTTTTTTAGGTTTAAATATTTCAAAAAAAACCAGTACAGTTCTCTTACAAGACATTTGTGATGATGATATAAAGTAGCATAGAGGGTTAAGGGGTGAAGAGTCTGATGATGTAAATGGGCTGGTCAGGGAAGGGGTCCCCCCAGCTCAGCTTTGGTTGATGGTGGTATAGGGGATTGAACCTGGGACTTTGGAGCCTCAGGAGGCATGAGCAGAGGTCTTTGCATAACCATTATGCTATCTCCTTCACTGAAGGCCTCTTTAAATGATACTTGAACGCAGATATAGATGAGAGAGAGTCATATGAGAATCTGGGAGTAAGACCCTTCTAGAGAGAGGACAGCAAAGGCAAAAATGCCATTTGTGTGCTCGAGGACAGTGGTGAGTGAGGGCTCTGTGGCTGCAGCTTAAGGTGATGGAGAGAGCTCGAGAGGAAATGTGGCCCCGGTAGTAACAGAAGATTGCTGTGGCGTAAGAATGACGGAACAGGTAGAAGGTGAGAGGGCTGGGAGAACATCTGAAATGTGTGTTTAGCCAGCAGATGGCTGAAAATAGTCGGCAAGGTAGGGGTTGATATTAATAAGTCACAACATTGTCTTCTGTTTTTCTTTCTTTATTGCCACCAAGGTTATCTCGGGTTCAGGGCCAGCACTACAAATCCTCTGCTCTTGGTGGCAATTCCTTCTGGTTTCTCCTTCTCCTTCTCCTTCTCCTTCTCCTTCTTCTCCTTCTCCTTCTCCTTCTCCTTCTCCTTCTCCTTCTTCTCCTCCTTCTCCTCCTTCTCCTCCTTCTCCTCCTTCTCCTCCTTCTCCTCCTTCTCCTCCTTCTCCTCCTTCTCCTCCTTCTCCTCCTTCCCCTTCTTCCCTTTCTTCCCCTTCTTCCCCTTCTTCCCCTTCTTCTTCTCCTCATCCTCATCCTCATCCTCTTTCTCCTCTTCCTCCTCTTTCTTCTTCCATATTACTTGATAGGACAGAGAGAAGAAAATGAGAGAGAGAGAGAGAGAGAAAGACACCTGCAGATCTGCTTCCTCACAGGTGAAATGTTACACACACAGCCTGCAGGTGGGGGGCCGGGGCTTTAACCTTTCTGGCCCCCCATAAAATTTTCTAAGGAAAAGTTATAGCAAATACAAGACATAAGCTTGGGATGTGAGGGCGATCTGGCTGTGACACTGTCACCCCATTGATCGCCAGGGTTGATTCGGCTGATCTGGCTGGCGAGGCGGGTGGCCCCTTCCTCCCTCACCGCTCCATGTGCGTCTCTCCCGAAGCTGCCCGCTCAGTGGAAGAGGACGGCCTTCCCTGAATAGAGACGGACCGGTCTTCAGTCAAGGGTATACGAGTAGCTGCGCTCCCCTGCTAGAACCTCCAAACAAGCTCTCAAAACATAAGCTTGTACTTGAACTCACATAGAGATGTATGGTGTTTGTGTCTGTGATTCTTTAGTTATCTTGATTTTTACCACTTCTTCTTTTCTTTTCTTTTCTCTTCTCTTCTCTTTCTTTCTTTTTTTTTAACCAGAGCACTACTCAGCTCTGGTTTATGGTGGTGCAGGGGATTGAGACTTTGGAGCCTCTGGCTTGAGAGTCTCTTTGCATAACCATTATGCTATCAAACCCCCCCCCCCCCCCGCCTTTACCACTTTTCCTTTATCTATCCCTTTATAATAATAAATTTGAGGTTTATCTTTATATTAGAAGCATGAAATTGTCAAGATAAAAAGAATGAAGAAAAGGAGCAAACCTAAAAGCAGTAACATTCATAATAGATAATTATAATATTTCACCTCTGTCTTGGGTGTGGGCTGTTTGGGGAATGTGTATTAGGGTATCCATGGTGATAGGCAGAGAGTAGCTGTGCTGGTAATACTGGTGTTGATGGAACGACTCCAGTGCTGTCCTGTTGGTCCTGAAGTGAAGTCAGTATGTCATAATTATAACATCTTTATGTAGTGTTTTCAGTCTGTCAACTAATTACACATTTAATTCTGTCATGGCTCTTTTGATACATAGGTGAGGTTCATAATGTCATTTTATAAATGAGGGAATTAAAACTTCTGGAGGCAAAGTGACTTCTGTGCAATAGTAAAGAGTGGAAGAGCTGGTTTGTAAGTCCATATCTCCTGATACCTCATTTAGCAATCCTGACACTGCAGTAGGCTTCGCCACCTAATTCCATCTAACCACACTGAATTAACACGTTATAATAGCTGTGTTATCCATTTTTACTAATACAGAGGGAAACTTCAAAAACTATTTGAATTATGCATTTAATAGAATTGTCTCCTTTCTGTAGGCAAACAAAAATCTAAATAATTTCATCTGACACAGAAGGCATTTATGCCTTTGGGTCCTGAAACAAAATATGGTCTCTGTTAACATGCATAATTAGTCCACTAAGCACTGCATCCTTCATTGTCGGAAGCCGTGTCAGTGACTTCCTGCCTTTCTTTTCTTCTTTCATACAGTTTGCTTTCTTCACTGCTCTTTTGTCTAGAATGGACTGAAATTAAGAATTTCACTTAGATTTTCTAATTTAGAAGAAAATGTAGCTGCTTGATAGCAAAACAATGCATACTGAATATATGCACTCAGTACAGTAAGCGGTGAGAGATTTCACAGTACTTTGGCTATTGTCACGGGGCTGCATACCATTGGGCTGACTTGTTCAGATAAAATGAGACTGAGGAAGAGAGGGAAAGACACTGCAGCACCGAAGCCTCCCCGTGTGTGTGTGTGTGTGTGTGTGTAGAGGGGAAGGTTCAGATCTGGGTTGTGTGCATGGCCAAATAGGGACCCTCCTCTGTAAGCTGTCCTGCCAGCCCTAATAGCTTTCTTGCTGGGGCTTCATGCCTACACTACGAATCCACTGTTCCTGGAGGCCCTTTTTTCCATTTTGTTGTAGTTGCTGCTTTTGTTGGATAGGACAGGGAGAATTGAGAGAAGAGGGAAAGACGGGGGTGGGGAGGAGAAAGATAAGACACCTGCAGACCTGCTTCACTGCCCGTGAAGCAACTCCCCTCTGTAGATGGGGAGCCAGGGCTCAAGGCGGGATCCTTGCACTTTGTGACGTGCACTTAACCTGGTGTGCCACCACCTGGCCCATGCCTCCTCCTCCTTCTTTTTTTTTTTTGTAGATTCAACAAGTGAGAAAGCTTTAAGATTATTATATCACCTTAGTTGTGCTTCTCAGTGTTAAAGAGCAATGTTAAATGTGTTTTAGAAGAAATAGTACGTAGTCCTTAAATTCTATTTGAGGCCAAACTCTTTTTGGGTTTCCGCCATTAATTATGTAATCTGTTGATACCAGCAAGAAACTTACTTCCTGTAGGCCTCTCTTGAATTATTAAGTAGTTTTCTAGTCTCTAGATGGCTTTTCATTAGTGAAGTGTCTTCTATTTTCCAGGGGTATTTACCTATAAACACTGTGTTTTGTTAATACCAAGGTATATTTTCAAGACCTATAAAAATTTTGGTAGTGTCAAAAACAGTATTCACTATATGGTTTTTTTTTTGTGTGTTATTTCTTTGTTTTTTGCCTTCAGGGTTATCATTAATGCCAGTACTATGACCCTACTGCTCCTGGTAGCCATTTCTTTTCCATTTTTATTGGATAGGACAGAGAGGAAATGAGAGAGGAGGGGGAGATAAAGAGAAAGACACCTGCAGCTTGCTTTGCTGCTTGTGAAGTGTACCCCCTGCAGGTGAGGAGCTGGGGTTTGAACCTGGATCCTTGCATGGGTTCTTGCACTTATTTCTATGTGCACTTAACTGGGTGAGCCGCCACCACCTGGTTTTTTTTGTTGTACAAGCTTGATTCTTTCTTTTTTAAAAATTTTATTTATTTATTTTTCATTTTGTTGCCCTTGTTTTATTGTTGTAGTTATTATTGTTGTTGTTATTGCTGTCGTTGTTGTTGGATAGGACAGAGAGAAATGGAGAGAGGAGGGGAAGACAGGGGGGAGAGAAAGATAGACATCTGCAGATCCGCTTCACCGCCTGTGAAGCAACTGCCCTGCAGGTGGGGAGCCGGGGGCTAGAACCGGGATCCTTACTCTAGTTCTTGCGCTTTGCACCACCTGTGCTTAACCCGCTGCACTACTCCCAAGCTTTACTCTTTCAACCTTACATCAGGGGCTGCTAGAACAGCCTGGAGAGGAGGAATTGAATGAAAAGAGCACAGAGTCACTGCATGTCCTGAGGGTAACGGTCATGGCAGGCATGTGGCCTGTAAAAGGGAGGCTGTGGAGTGAGAAGCAGCTGGAGAAGTAGGTAGGGGTCTGGCCTGTGAACAGCTTCACGAGTCGTGCTGTAGTGACCACAGTGCTGAGTCTGGGGAGTGGTAGATCGAGGTAAGTTAGACTTCTAAAGGAGGAGCCCAGGAGTCATTCTCTGCAAATGCAGTTGGCCTCATACTTTGAAGTGGGTGGTATTTCTGACGTGCAAGTGAGTAATAATACCTGCAGGTGTAAGAAGCAAGTTATAGCACCAGGCTGTTGACAGAGTTCCTGAGCCTTAACCCGACAGCTTTACTGTGGAGGATTGTCCTGGGCTTGGAAGGGTGTCTGGCCCTGACCTTCACTTTCAAGGGCCAGGAACCCACTGTCTGAGCTAGCGGTGACGACAGCAGTGCCCCCAGCATTGCTGAAGAACTGAAGTAGCTGACAGAAGGTTGGAAAGCAGGCAGCTGACTGGAATATGGTCTCAGATCAAGGCTCAGCACTGCCTCAGGGAGGACACCATTGCTGTCATTACTGAGTTCTGTGGCCAGTGCCCACCCAGACTTGTTTCTTGCAGCCCTCAGTGCTGCCCCCAATACTAGTTTCTGATTCCAGGTTTGCAGGGGAGTGGTTCCTTTTATGAGGTGGTATGACTGTGCCCCTAGAACTTGGGAAACAATAATATTAACGTGACGCATGCAGCAATTATTACTCTAAGTTCTTTGTTCATACATATATTTCTTGTGTTTGTTTTTTTTTTTGCTATTTATTTATTCCCTTTTGTTGCCCTTGTTTTATTGTTGTAGTTATTATTGTTGTTGGATAGGACAGAGAGAAATGGGGAGAGAAGGGGAAGTCAGAGAAGGGGAGAGAAAGATAGACACCTGCAGACCTACTTCACTGCCTGTGAAGCGACTCCGCTGCAGGTGGGGAGCCGGGGCTTGAACCAGGATGCTTCCAATGGTTCTTGCGCTTTGCGCCACATGCGCTTAACCCGCTGCGCTACCGCCAGACTCCCTTGTGTTTGTTTTAACCTCACAACCATGCTGTAATGATGGAGCTGCTATTATTTTACAGATGAGAAAAGAACTTCAGGAAACTGCCTGCAGTTACAATAGTTAATGTGAGGAAAAGCCAGGAATCAAACCCAAGCAATCCAGCTCCAGAGACTTATTGGCTTGTTTGCTATTGGAGCTGAGCGAGACGCAGGCCCTGCCTCTCCCTGATCTCACAACAGGCAGGCTGTCCCCAGCTTTGGCAGCCAGTGTGGTTGGGCAGCCAAGAAAATGACACACACGCAGTGCTTGGCCAGTGTCTACCTTGGCAAACCAGTTGTCTCTCTTGCTGTTTTAAAAGAACTAGATCTCAGGAGCAGGGAAATCTTTTTTCTGTCTTTCCAATGCTCTGCTCTTCGTAAGATTATTTTCTTAGAGGCAGCGCTTGTGATCTCCACACTCTGGATCAGACAGGATCTGTGTCTGTAAACGACAGGGCTCTGCTGTATCCCATATAGTGAGAGGGTATTGGTCTCGTTTATTTTCTGTTGGGTGGGGAGGGGTACTTGACAGATGATACTGAGCTCGGTTTGCTGCTGGCTTGTGGAGCCCCGCAGGTCGGGGCCTCTGTGTGGAGGCACTGTGGTCAGGCTGTGTGTTTATCCCTCCCGCCCAGTGTGGTCTCTTCTCTGTGGTCTCAATTTTGAGCTGACAGGAAAATGTACATCCTCTGTTATTAAGGTGATAGGCATGAACCTTATCTTTTTAGGAAAAGCCCACAACCTCACTCATGGGAGGAACTTCAAGCAAGGGAACACAAAGCCTGAACCTTAGCCCAGCTGTGTCTACTGTGGCACAGCCCAGGATTCTGAAGGGGGGGAGGTCTAGGGTGTTGGGAACCCAGTGCATGATGGGGGAGGGAGATTCAGTTGGTGGTGTGCAGACTCCTGTCACAGGAGACAAGAACCTGTAATCATGTGACAGTCACCATCTTGTAAATCATTATCCTCCCCCCCCCCCCAATAATGTGACCTAAAACAAAAACAGACAAAAGAAGTTAACAGTTGTGGCCAGGCAGGTATCTCAGTGAGTAAAATTCAGCACTTGCACTTGTGAGGCCCACAGTTGGGTCCCTGGCATGTGCTGGAGGGTGGGGGGCTTGCTCAGGGGAAAAAAAGGCAGGGAGGGGGGCTGAGTGTTGGCACACCCAGTAGAGTGCACACACTGCCGTCCGTGTTCAAGTCTCAGGCCTCCACCTGCAAGGGGAAACTTTGAGAGCAGTGGAGCAGTGCTATAGCTGTCTCGCCTATTTCTCTCCCTCTTTCTGTCTCTCACCTTTTATCAAAAAGAAAGATGGAAAGAAGGGAAGCAAGCCAGCCAGCACAAACTGTGGAGTGATGCCGGCATCAGACCTCAGTGGTAACCCGGGATGGCAAATGAGACAGAGAGAGGGAGAAGGAGAGGAAATTAATTAATTAGTTAATTAAGAATTAAAGACCAATTTGTTGGGGGAGCTAGTCAGCCTGTTACAGCACAGGGCCTGCATGTCAGAGGCTCCGTGCTCAGCATCACCACCTGCTAGAGCTAGCAGTGCTCTGGTCCTTTCACTTAGCCTTTCACAGCAAAGACACTGTATTCACAGCCAGTTTGTGGAGGCAAGTTCTGTTTGCAGTAAGATGTAGCCATATAAAATGCACAGCCTGAGTTTTGATGAATGTATAAGCCTGGAAAGCCAGGGTCATAGTTGAGGTGCAGAATGTTAGCGTCCTGAGACACCTCCCTTTTGCAGTCTGTACCCCCTTTCTCCCTCCACCCCCATCCTGGCATTGGCCAACCTGCCATGATTATTGTTTTATGTTCCCAAGTTATGTGCTTCTGTCTGTTTTTAGTTGGGGGATGTTTGTTTTTGGACTCAACATAATGTCTTTACCAAAAAAAAATTTTTTTGTTTTAAGTTTTTTTTTAACAGAACACTGCTCTGTCCTGGCTTATGGTGTTGCTGGGGATTGAACCTGGGACTTGGGAGCCTGAGGCATGAAAGTCTTTTGCAGTACACATAGACAAGTCTTTTTTTTTTTTTTTTTTAGGACATTTGATTTGATTTCTCTGCAGACACAGACTGGCTGAACCATCTGGTCAGGGCTACAAGTTGCTTAGCGGCTCTCCCCCCGAGACGCTTGCCCTTCTTTCTCTCCAGCCATGTGCGCACGCGCCCTGTGGCACCACCAGTGGTTTTCTTGTTTTAACTTCAGCCTTTGTCATGGGTTTGGAGTGGGATCTTCCTGTGTTCCACCCCCCCCACCCCCCCATTTCAATGCTGCTTTCCAAGATTATCGTCACTGGGGTACTTTCCCACATTTCCCTAAGGTGGCAACAGGGACTTGCTTTGGTTTTAGTTTGCAGTTCCCTGTTAACTGGTGATATTGAACATTTTTCATGTGCTTGCTGTGTGTGTGTGTGTATCAGAGATAGAAACACACAGAGACAGATCTTGTAATTTTGTCCCAATTTTATTTAGGTGGCTTGCTATCTTATTTATATTGACATATTTTATTTATTTTTTTATGTTGACAGATTTTAATACCTGTCACTTGAGTATGTGTGTGTGTGTTACATTCATTTCCTCTCGCTCTATAGCTTGCCTTTTTATTTTTTGACAGTGTCTTTTTAAAATTTTTATTTATGTTTTATTTTATTTATTGTTATTTATTGAATAGAGATAGCCAGAAATTGAGAGGAAGGGGGAGACTGAGAAGGAGAGAGGCAGAAAGACTCCTACAGCACTGCTTCATCACTTGCGAAGCTTTCCTCCTGCAGGTGGGGACTGAGGGCTTGAACCCAGGTCCTTGCACGTTGTAACATGTGTGCTCAACCAGGTGTGCCACCACCCGGCTTCCAGTAGTGTCTTCTGGAGAGGATTTTTAATTTTGACGTAATCAGATTGTCAGAGTTGTTCCCTCTTATTGTATTTGTAGTTGAGCACATGCTACAGTGCGCAAGGACCCCGGTTTGAGCCCCCCACCTGCCGGGGGAAAGCTTCACAAGTGGTGAAGCGGGGCTGCAGGTGTCTCTCTTTCTCTTCCCTCTCTACTTCCCCCTACCCTCTTGATTTCTGGCTGTCTCTATCCAATAAATAGAGATAGTAAAAAAATAAAAACAAAGTGTTTCTGTAACCTCAGGTCATTTTTCAGTCTCCTGATAATAATCCTCTTGAAGGCATTCTCCACTTATGCTCCAGTGGTTTTGATCTCTAGCATTTCTTTTCTTTTTTCCCCCTTATGCTTTCTGTCTCTCTGCTCACATTGCCTTTCTGTTCCAGCACACTGTCTGTCACATTCATCACAACCCTTAGCATCTTAGTCATAGTTGTTTTAGGTTCCCAGGCAGATAACCCCAGTAACCTGCCATGTCTGGATGTGATGTTTACTTCGTCTCTTCAAGTCCTGTTCTTTGCCTTTAGACAGACCTTGTAAGTTTTTCGTTTTCTTCCTTTTTTTTTTTCTTTCCCCCTCCTCTTCCCTCTTCTTATGCTATTTGTTTATTTTGCCACCACGGTTATCTCTGGGACTTGGTGCACACAATGTCTCTACCATTCCTGCCAGCCTTTTTTTTTTTTCCTTTGAGAGAGAGAGAGGAGAGAGAGAAAAGAGAGATGCCTGCAGCACTGTTCACTTCCCCGTGAAGCTCCCCCTCTAGCAGATGGGGACTTGGGGCTGGAGCCTGGGCTCTTGTGCAGGGTAATGTGTGCTCTGCCAGTGTTCCACCACCTGGCCTCCAAGTTTGTCTTGACTGCCCGACCTGACATGCCAGGTGGAAGAAACTGCTATCACTCAGCCTTTATCCTGTGGAACTGAGGTGTGGAGTTGGGGGACCCTCCAAAGTCCTGTGGCCAGGTCTCAGTAGTGGAGCCATGCCTCTGGACTGTGACTGTCACATGTGTTCTCAGTTTTTTCCCCCTGCTAGGTGGAACAGGATGCCTTCCTCAGGTTAGTGAGGCCTAGGTGGAACAGGATGCCTTCCTCAGGTTAGTGAGGCCTAGGTCTACCTCGCCAGGTTAGACTGGCTGACTGGTTTCTCCTGAAGGCAAGCCCTGCTGAGAACAGAGTGCTCTGGAAAGAAGTTTCAGGGTGGTTTCTTTCCACTTCTCCTGCTGGGAAGTTTTTTTTTTTTTGGGGGGGGGGTTGAGGAAGGGTTCTCCCCTGACATCTGCTGTGCTGGCCTGGAGGTAAAGCTCAGTCTGGTAGGGGCCCTATTGTGACTGAGTCCCCCAGAGCTTTTAGCTCTCAGAGATGTCCACTGATCCTCCAGCTGTTATTATGTCACAGCACTGTTCCCAAGGCTGTTCCCAGGGGGTGTTTCTGCTCTGGCAAGACTCCCCGCATAACACACACACACACACACACACACACACACACACACACCCGGTCTCACCTTGCCCTGTGTCCTTCCCGCATAACACACACACACACACACACACACACACACACACACACACACACACACACACACACACACACACACACACACACACACACACACCGGTCTCACCTTGCCCTGTGTCCTTCCCTCTCTTACAAATCCAGTAAGAGCTGTTGACTCTTCATTCTGTCTCGCTTTTCACTGGCTAAGCTGGAATGGAGACTCCCCAGCTCCCTGAGGGAATAGGGAAGCCATCAGTCATGACTCAGACAGCCATCACTCTGCCTACATGCACTGCTCTTCACTTCTTGTCTTTTTGAACTGAGTCGTGCAATATGTATTCTACGGGCCTGGCTTTGTTTACTCAACTTTATATCCATGGAGTTCTTTGTATTTTATAGCACTTGTAGTTTATTGCTGTGTGGTGTTATATTACATCATATGACTGCATCAGACTTTCTCTTTTCTACTCAGTGGACAGTTGGGGTTTTTTTTTTCTCTATTTTCTAGCTATTATGAATAAGGCTGCTATGAATATTCTTGTACTTGTTTTTTTTTCATGGCTGTGAAATACACTAGATAATATTTCTAGGAGTGTAATTGTCATAGAAGGTCTATGTTAGTTCTGCTAGCACTGCCGAATCATCTCCTAAGAGGTTTTCACCACTCCTTACTTGCAACTATCAATGGATAGTTACCAGCTCTTGACTTTGTTATTCTAATTTTGACCATTCTAATGGACTTAACTGTATTATCTGAATTGAAATGCTAATCAGCCTGATAAGTCCTTACGGTTTTACAGAGCTTATTTTGTTGAGTCGAGAGCATGTTCATAGCAGTGGTTCTCAGTTGTTCTCAGTTGACTGTGTGTTAGAATCACCTGGTGAGCTTTCAAAAAGAAAAAAAATGACTTTTAAATTCACTGATGGTTCTTATGGGAGCCTTGTGGGGCTCATCATTGATCTCTGTGGGCAGCATTCTCATAGAGCTCTGCAGGTATTTAGTTCTAAGATGCTGGAGTCGAGAATCATTGGCGTCTAGGAATGAAACGTTCCCTGCCTCCCAGGAGACTGCTGTACTCTTTGAAGCACCACCTGTCATATCACTTCATCTATAACCTTGACCCATTTAAGGGATTCAAGAAGTTAGACCCTAGCTTTCACATTTTTGATGGGTAAACTCTTCAGGTCAGTTCCATGTGTCTTTTCTTCTTTTTCTGCATTGTTCTTGATGTTGCAAAACTAACTTCTGCCTTTAAAGTGCATTCTACAGGGGCTGGAAGGTGGCACACTTGGGATTGTAGCATTTATGTCACCATGCACAAGGACCCAGGTTCAGGCCCCCAATCCCTGGCTGCAAGGGGATGTTTCCTGAGCAGTGAAACAGTATTGGAGGTATCTTTCTCTCTCCCCTCTCTATCTCC